>NC_092280.1:10700178-10743176 GCF_036320965.1 Panulirus ornatus
TTCAGACATATCGATTTTTGCTTTCCGTGATAATGTTCTCGACTTCCACACATTATTCAAGGCTCCCAGAATTTTCGCCCCCTTTCCCACCCTATGATTCACTTCCGCTTCCATGGCTCCATCCACTGCCAAATCCACTCCCAGAAAACTAAAACACTTCACCTCTTCCAGTTTTTCTCCATTCAGACTTACCTCCCAATTTACTTGACCCTCAACACCACTGTACCTAATAACCTTACTCTTATTCACATTTACTTTCAACTTCCTTCTTTCACACACTTTACTAAACTCAGTCACTAGCTTCTGCAGTTGCTCACATGAATCAGCCAACAGTGCTGTATCATTAGCGAGCAACAACTGACTCACTTCCCAAGCTATCTCATCCACAACAAACTGCAGTCTTGCCCCTCTTTCCAAAATTCTTGAATTCACCTCCCTAACAACCCCATCCATAAACAAATTAAACAACCATGGAGTCATCACACACCCGTGCCGCAAAACTACATTCCCTGGGAACCAATCACTTTCCTGTCTTCCTACACGTACACATGCCTTACATCCTCGATAAAAAACTTTTCTCTGCTTCTAACAACTTGCCTCCTACACCATATATTCTTAATACCTTCCACAGAACATCTCTATCAACTCTATCATATGCCTTCTCCAGATCCATAAATGCTACATACAAATCAATTTGCTTTTCTAAGTATTTCTCACATACATTCTTCAAAGCAAACACCTACTCTACACATACTCTACCACTTCTGAAAACACACATATATATATATATATATATATATATATATATATATATATATATATATATATATATATATATATATATATATATGTAAAATATTTGCTTTGTCGCTGTCTCCCGCATTAGCGAGGTAGCGCAAGGAAACAGACGAAAGAATGGCCCAACCCACCTACATGCACATGTATATACATACACGTCCACACACGCAAATATACATAACTATACATCTCAACGTATACATATATATACACACACAGACATAAACATATATACACATGTACATAATTCATACTATGTGCCTTTATTCAATTTCCATCGCCACCCTGCCACACATGTAATAACAACCTCCTCCCCCCTCAGGTGCGCGAGGTAGCGCTAGGAAGACAACAAAGGCCTCATTCGTTCACACTCAGTCTCGAGCTGTCATGTAATAATGCCCCGAAACCACAGCTTCCCTTCCACATCCAGGCCCACCACAACTTTCCATGGTTTACTCCAGACGCTTCACATGCCCTGGTTCAATCTATTGACAGCACCTCGATCCCGGTATACCACATCGTTCCAATTCACTCTCCTCCTTGCACGCGTTTCACCCAACTGCATGTTCAGACCGGATCACTCAAAATATTTTTCCTCTCTCTTTCCACCTCCAATTTGGTCTCCCACTACTCCTCATTCACTACACCTCAGACACATATATCCTCTTTGTCAATCTTTCCTCAATCATTCTCTCCATGTGACCAAACCACTGCAAGACACCCTCCTTTGCTCTCTCAACCACACTCTTTTTATTACCACACACCACTCTTACCCTATTATTACTTACTCGATCAAACCACCTCACACCACATATTGTCCTCAAACATTTCATTTCCAGCAAATCCACTCTCCTGCGCATAACTCTATCCATAGCCCGCGCCTCGTAACCCTACAACATTGTTGGAACTATTCCTTCAAACATACCCATTTTTGCTTTCCGCGACAATGTTCTCGTCTTCCACAAATTCTTCAAGGTTCCCAGAAATCTCGCCCCCTCCCCTACCCTAGGATTAACTTCCGCTTCCATGGTTCCATCCGCCGCCAGATCCACTCGTAGATATCTAAAACACAGAACTTCCTCCAGTTTTTCTCCATTCAAACTTACCTAACAATTGATTTGACCCTCAACTCTACTGTACCTAATAACCTTGCTCTGATTCACATTTACTCTCAACTTTCTTGTTCCTCACACTCTACCAAACTCAGTCACCAGCTTCTGCAGGTTCTCACATTAATCAGCCACTAGCGCTATACCATCAGCGAACAACAACTGACTCACTTCCCAAGCTCATTGATCCACAACAGACTGCATACTTGCCCCTCTTTCCCAAGCTCTTGCATTCACCTCCCTAACAACCCTATCCATGAGCAAATTAAATAACCATGGAGATATCACACACTCCTGTCGCAAACCTACATTCACTGAGAACCAATCACTTTCCTCTCTTCCTACACGTACACATGCCTTACATCCTCGATAAAAACTTTTCACTGCTTCTAATAACTTGCCTCCCATACCATATGTTCTTAATACCTTCCACAGAGCATCTCTATCAACTCTACCATATGCCTTCTTCAGATCCATAAATGCTACACACAAATCCATTTGCGTTTCTAAGTATTTCGCACATACATTCTTCAAAGCAAAAACCTGATCCACACATCCTCTACCACTTTTGAAACCACACTGCTCTTCCCCAATCTGATGCTCTGTACATGCCTTCACGCTCTCAATCAATACCCTAACATATAATTTACCAGGAATACCCAACAAACTGATACCTCTGTAATTTGACTTTTGACTTTCTAAAAGGGGGAATAGAAGAAGTCACGCGGGAGTGCTCATCCTCCTCGAAGGCTCAGATTGGGGTACCTAAATGTGTGTGGATGTAACCAAGATGAGAAAGAAGGAGAGATAGGTAGTATGTTTGAGGAAAGGAGCCTGGATGTTTTGGCTCTGAGTGAAACGAAGGTCAAGGGTAAAGGGGAAGAGTGGCCTGGGAATGTCTTGGGAGTAAAGTCAGGAGTTAGTGAGAGAACAAAAGCAAGGGAATGAGTAGCACTACTGAAACAGGAGTGGTGGGAGTATGTGAAAGAGTGTAAGAAAGTAAATTCTAGTTTGATAAGGGTAAAACTAAAAGTTGAAGGAGAGAGATGGGTGATTATTGGTGCATATGCACCTGGGCATAAGAAGAAAGATCATGAGAGGCAAGTGTCTTGGGAGCAGCTGAATAAGTGTGTTAATGGTTTTGATGCACGAGACCAGGGTTGTAGTGATGGGTGATTTGAATGCAAAGGTGAGTAATGTTGCAATTGAGGGAATAATTGGTATACATGGGGTGTTCAGTGTTGTAAATGGAAATGGGGAGGAGCTTGTAGATTTATGTGCTGATAAAGGACTGGTGATTGGGAATATCTCGTTTAAAACAGAGATATATATATATATATATAAGTATACGTATGCAAGTAGGAGAGATGGCCAGAGAGCGTTATTGGATTACGTGTTAATTGATATGCGCACGAAAGAGAGACTTTTGGATGTAAATGTGCTGAGAGGTTCAACTGAAGGGATGTCTGATCATTATCTTGTGGAGGCGAAGGTGAAGATTTATAGAGGTTTTCAGAAAAGAAGAGAGAATCTTGGGTGAAGAGAGTGGTGAGAGTAAGTGAGCTTGAGAGAAGACTTGTGTGAGGAAGTACCAGGAGAGAGTACAGAATATATAAGTGAGAACAAAGAAGGAAAGGGGAATGGGGTAGGAATGGAATGTATTTAGGGAAGCAGTGATGGCTTGCGCAAAAGAATCTTGTGACATGAGAAGCGTGGGAGATGGACAGAGTAGAAAGGGTAGTGAGTGGTGGGATGAAGAAGTAAGATTATCAGTGAAAGAGATGAGAGAGGCATTTGTGCGATTTTTGCAGGGAATAAATGCAAATGAGAGGGAGATGTATAAAAGAAAGAGGCAGGATGTCAAGAGGAAGGTGCAAGATGTGAAAAAGAGGGGAAATGAGAGCTTGGGTGAGAGAGTATCATTAAATTTTAGGGAGAATAAAACGATGTTTTGGAAGGAAGTAACTAATGTCCATAAGACAAGGGAACAAATGGAAACTTCAGTGAATGGGGCTAATGGGGAGGTAGTGGTGACGTGAGAAGGAGATGGAGTGAGTATTTTGAAGGTTTATTAAATATGTTAGATGATAGAGTGGCAGATATATGGTGTTTTGGTCGATGTGGTGTGCAAAGTGAGAGGGTTAGGGAAAATGATTTGGTAAACAGAGAAGAGGTAGTAAAAGCTTTGCCGAAAATTAAAGACGGTAAAATATCTGTAAGGGTTTAGTATATGCCAGTTTGTCAAAACCAGTGGGAGTAATTACCCTAAAAGATTCATAAGTACTATCAACACCTTAACAAAAGCCAAGGATATAAATATTACTAAAGCAGATGAGTCTAACTCTGATGTGATTTTAGACAAAAGTAACTATTTATCTAAAATGAATGATCTTGTGAATGATGACACAACATATTCTAAACTTAGTAAAAATCCCTTAAAAGCAGTAAATTCTCATTTCAATAATGAGATGTTGTTCT
Organism: Panulirus ornatus; assembly: GCF_036320965.1. Classification (NCBI taxonomy): domain Eukaryota; kingdom Metazoa; phylum Arthropoda; class Malacostraca; order Decapoda; family Palinuridae; genus Panulirus; species Panulirus ornatus. Next base: position 10,704,564 of record NC_092280.1, read on the forward strand.
TGAAAGGTAACACTTCTCTTCTCAAAAGTTTGTCATCTTTCTCTCCTTCATTGCCATATATGTATGGACTTATCAAAACACATGAACAGAATATTCCAGCAAAGACCTATAGTGAGTTCATGTAGGCTCCATCACATATGAATTGTCAAAATCGTTAGTTTCTTTAGTAAGCCCTTTAGTGGGTAAGGTGTCAAATTCTAATATCATGAACAATGTAGATTTAGTCAACAAGCTAAACAATATCAATGTTAATTTTGATTTCAAACTAGTTAGCTTTGATGTTTCGTCACTTTTCACTAAAGTTCCAGTTGATGACCTTTTAGAATATTTATTTGATGTCTTGGATGATATTCATTTACCTGTTTCAGTCTGTTTTCCCTGAACTGATAAAACTGTGTATAAAAGACTGTGTATTTCAATTTAATGGAGATTAATATGGTAAAAAATTTGGTATGGCAGTGGGTAACCCTGTTTCACCTGTACTCATTACTCTTATATGGAATTTTTTAAACAAAATTACTGCAGGATATCTTACCTTTTAATGGAATTTGCTTTAGGTATGCAGATGTTGTTCTTTGTGTTTGGCCAACAAATGAAAGTTTACAAATTTTTCTACCGTTACTTAAGAATTTAGTACCTTCCATCAAATTTACTGTGGAAAATGAAAATAATGGTATGTTATCATTTTTAAATTGCATGATCCATAGACAAGAAAACAAGTTTAAGTTTAGCATATACAGAAAACCCACCAATGTATGTTCATATATTCATTATTACTCATCTCAACATGACAGAGTTAAATTATTATCATTTCAATCTATGTTCCTTAGGGCATTACGTATTTGCGGTCCAGAGTTTATTGATGATGAGTTTGAGAATATATATTCCATTGGATTCAAGTTAAAGTACCCTAGATCTTTCATTGATAAATCCCTTAAGTTAGCAAAGAAATCATTTTATAGAGTTGAGCCCAAACCTCCCATTGACACCAAAAATCTTTTAGTTCTCCCTTTTAATAATTTCACTTTGCTTCCCATGTTACTTAAACCCTTTAATGTAAATGTTGCCTTTAGCAACAATAATACAATAAAGAATATATTAATCAGGAAGTCACCAGAAAATTCACTTGGGTGCATCTATAAAGTGCCTTGTGGAAAATATGATAAATTTTATGTTGGTCAGACTGGTAAGGATCTTTCTGTTAGACTTATGCAACATAAATATAGTATAAGAACGGGACAACAATCAAATGCCTTTTTTAATCACGTTAAAAACTATGATCATTGTATTGACTGGAGTAACGCCATCTCAGTTATTAACTCTGACTCTATTACCAAGAGAAAATATTATTGAATCTTCTATTATTTCATACACAAAGAATTACAATCTAAATATTAGTGATGGTCTATACAAATTAGATAACTTTATTGTTGATAAAATTTGGAAAAAGATAAGTTTGTGGACGCTCGTTGCATGTTTTGGACAATCATTATTAACTCTAACTCTATTACCAAGAGAAATATCATTGAATATTCTATTATTAAATTCACAAAGAATTATAATCTTAATATTAGTGATAGTCTATACAAAAGAGATAACTTTATTGTTGATCAAATTTGTAAAATGATTAGTTTATGAAAGCTCGCTGTTTGTTTTGGACTATCATATGTTTACCAAATGGCGTGCTACCTTCGTCTCTCCGATGTATATCAACTGACTTATATTTCTCTCTTGTGTCTCCCTTGATGATGGAATTATTACACGAAAGTGCACTTGCGAACCTTATCATGTTTCATTTTTCCCGTGGACTCATAGGAATATCTTCATCACGCGCAAAATTGTGATCCTTCCCAAAGAAGGAACAGAGAATTGGGCCAGGTGAGGGTATTCCCTCAAAGGCCCAGTCCTCTGTTCTTAATGCTACCTCGCTAACGCGGGAAATGGCGAATAGTATAAAAGAAAAAAAAAGATATATATATATATATATATATATATATATATATATATATATATATGTATATATATATATATATATATATATATATATATATATATATATATATATATATATATATATATATATATATATATATATATATATATATATATATATATATATATATATATATATATATATATATATATATAATATATATATACATATATATATATATATATATATATATATATATATATATATATATATATATATATATATATATATATATATATATATATATATATATATATATATATATATATATATATATATATATATATATATATATATATATAGTGCCATTGTACAAAGGCAAAGGGGATAAGAGTGAGTGCTCAAATTACAGAGGTATAAGTTTGTTGAGTATTCCTGGTAAATTATATGGGAGGGTATTGATTGAGAGGGTGAAGGCATGTACAGAGCATCAGATTGGGGAAGAGCAGTGTGGTTTCAGAAGTGGTAGAGGATGTGTGGATCAGGTGTTTGCTTTGAAGAATGTATGTGAGAAATACTTAGAAAAGCAAATGGATTTGTATGTAGAATTTATGGATCTGGAGAAGGCATATGATAGAGTTGATAGAGATGCTCTGTGGAAGGTATTAAGAATATATGGTGTGGGAGGCAAGTTGTTAGAAGCAGTGAAAAGTTTTTATCGAGGATGTAAGGCATGTGTACGTGTAGGAAGAGAGGAAAGTGATTGGTTCTCAGTGAATGTAGGTTTGCGGCAGGGGTTTGTGATGTCTCCATGGTTGTTTAATTTGTTTATGGATGGGGTTGTTAGGGAGGTAAATGCAAGAGTTTTGGAAAGAGGGGCAAGTATGAAGTCTGTTGGGGATGAGAGAGCTTGGGAAGTGAGTCAGTTGTTGTTCGCTGATGATACAGCGCTGGTAGCTGATTCATGTGAGAAACTGCAGAAGCTGGTGACTGAGTTTGGTAAAGTGTGTGGAAGAAGAAAGTTAAGAGTAAATGTGAATAAGAGCAAGGTTATTAGGTACAGTAGGGTTGAGGGTCAAGTCAATTGGGAGGTGAGTTTGAATGAAGAAAAACTGGAGGAAGTGAAGTGTTTTAGATATCTGGGAGTGGATCTGGCAGCGGATGGAACCATGGAAGCGGAAGTGGATCATAGGGTGGGGGAGGGGGCGAAAATTCTGGGGGCCTTGAAGAATGTGTGGATGTCGAGAACATTATCTCGGAAAGCAAAAATGGGTATGTTTGAAGGAATAGTGGTCCCAACAATGTTGTATGGTTGCGAGGCGTGGGCTATGGATAGAGTTGTGCGCAGGAGGATGGATGTGCTGGAAATGAGATGTTTGAGGACAATGTGTGGTGTGAGGTGGTTTGATCGAGTGAGAAACGTAAGGGTAAGAGAGATGTGTGGAAATAAAAAGAGCGTGGTTGAGAGAGCAGAAGAGGGTGTTTTGAAGTGGTTTGGGCACATGGAGAGGATGAGTGAGGAAAGATTGACCAAGAGGATATATGTGTCGGAGGTGGAGGGAACGAGGAGAAGAGGGAGACCAAATTGGAGGTGGAAAGATGGAGTGAAAAAGATTTTGTGTGATCGGGGCCTGAACATGCAGGAGGGTGAAAGGAGGGCAAGGAATAGAGTGAACTGGAGCGATGTGGTATACCGGAGTTGACGTGCTGTCAGTGGATTGAATCAAGGTATGTGAAGCGTCTGGGGTAAGCCATGGAAAGCTGTGTAGGTATGTATATTTGCGTGTGTGGACGTATGTATATACATGTGTATGGGGGGGGTTGGGCCATTTCTTTCGTCTGTTTCCTTGCGCTACCTCGCAAACGCGGGAGACAGCGACAAAGTATAAAAAAAATATATATATATATATATATATATATATATATATATATATATATATATATATATATATATATATATATATATATATATATATATATATATATATATATGGAGTGAGTATTTTGAAGGTTTGTTGAATGTGTTTGATGATAGAGTTGCAGATATAGGGTGTTTTGGTCGAGGTGCTGTGCAAAGTGAGAGGTTTAGGGAAAATTATTTGGTAAACAGAGAAGAGGTACTAAAAGCTTTGCGGAAGATGAAAGCCGGCAAGGCAGCAGGTTTGGATGGTATTGCAGTGGAATTTATTAAAAAAGGGGGTGACTGTATTATTGACTGGTTGATAAGGTTATTTAATGTATGTATGAATCATGGTGAGGTGCCTGAGGATTGGCGGAATGCGTGCATAGTGCCATTGTACAAAGACAAAGGGGATAAGAGTGAGTGCTCAAATTACAGAGGTATAAGTTTGTTGAGTATTCCTGGTAAAGTATATGGGAGGGTATTGATTGAGAGGGTGAAGGCATGTATAGAGCATCAGATTGGGGAAGAGCAGTGTGGTTTCAGAAGTGGTAGAGGATGTTTGGATCAGGTGTTTGCTTTGAAGAATGTATATGAGAAATACTTAAAAAAGCAAATGGGTTTGTATGTAGCATTTATGGATCTGGAGAAGGCATATGATAGAGTTGATAGAGATGCTCTGTGGAAGGTATTAAGAATATATGGTGTGGGATGCAAGTTGTTAGAAGCAGTGAAAAGATTTTATCGAGGATGTAAGGCATGTGTACGTGTAGGAAGAGAGGAAAGTGATTGGTTCTCAGTGAATGTAGGTTTCCGGAAGGGGTGTGTGATGTCTCCATGGTTGTTTAATTTGTTTATGGATGGGGTTGTTAGGGAGGTGAATGCAAGAGTTTTGGAAAGAGGGGCCAGTATGACGTCTGTTGGGGAAGAGAGAGCTTGGGAAGAGAGTCAGTTATTGTTCGCTGATGATACAGCGCTGGTGGCTGATTCATGTGAAAAACTGCAGAAGCTGGTGACTGAGTATGGTAAAGTGTGTGAAAGAAGAAAGTTAAGAGTAAATGTGAATAAGAGCAAGGCTATTAGGTACAGTAGGGTTGAGGGTCAAATCAATTGGGAGGTAAATTTGATTTGAGAAAAACTGGAGGAAGTAAAGTGTTTTAGATATCTGGGAGTGGATCTGGCAGCGGATGGAACCATGGAAGCGGAAATGGATCATAGGGTGAGGGAGGGGGCGAAAATCCTGGGAGCCTTGAAGAATGTTTGGAAGTCGAGAACATTATCTCGGAAAGCAGAAATGGGTATGTTTGAAGGAATAGTGGTTCCAACAATGTTGTATGGTCGCGAGGCGTGGGCTATGGATTGAGTTGTGCGCAGGAGGATGGATGTGCTGGAAATGAGATGTTTGAGGACAATGTGTGGTGTGAGGTGGTTTGATCGAGTAAGTAACGTAAGGGTAAGAGAGATGTGTGGAAATAAAAAGAGCGTGGTTGAGAGAGCAGAAGAGGGTGTTTTGAAATGGTTTGGGCACATGGAGAGAATTAGTGAGGAAAGATTGACGAAGAGGATATATGTCTCGGAGGTGGAGGGAACGAGGAGAAGTGGGAGACCAAATTGGAGGTGGAAAGATGGAGTGAAAAAGATTTTGTGTGATCGGGGCCTGAACATGCAGGAGGGTGAAAGGAGGGCAAGGAATAGAGTGAATTGGAGCGATGTGGTATACCGGGGTTGACGTGCTGTCAGTGGATTGAATCAAGGCATGTGAAGCGTCTGGGGTAAACCATGGAAAGCTGTGTAGGTATGTATATTTGCGTGAGCGGACGTATGTATATACATGTGTATTGGGGTGGGTTGGGCCATTTCTTTCGTCTGATTCCTTGCGCTACCTCGAAAACGCGGGAAACAGCGACAAAGAAAAAAAAGAAGAAAAAAAAAAATATATATATATATATATATATATATATATATATATATATATATATATATATATATATATATATATATATATATATATATATATATATCCCTGGGGATAGGGGAGAAAGAATACTTCCTACGCATTCCTCACGTGTCGTAGAAGGCGACTAAAGGGGACGAGAGAGGGAGACAGAAACCCTCCCCTCCTTGTATTTTAACTTTCTAAATGGGGAAACAGAAGAAGGAGTCACGCGAGTAGTGCGCATCCTCCTCGAAGGCTCAAATTGGGGTGTCTAAATGTGTGTTGATATAACCAAGATGAGAAAAAAGGAGAGATAGGTAGAATGTTTGAGGAAAGGAACCTGGATGTTTTGGCTCTGAGTGAAACGAAGCTCAAGGGTAAAGGGGAAGAGTGGTTTGGAAATGTCTTAGGAGTAAAGTCAGGGGTCAGTGAGAGTACAAGAGCAAGGGAAGGAGTAGCACTACTCCTGAATCAAGAGTTGTGGGAGAATGTAATAGAGTGTAAGAAAGTAAATTCTAGATTAATATGGGTAAATCTGAAAGTTGATGGAGAGAGATGGGTGATTATTGGTGCATATGCACTTGGGCATGAGAAGAAAGATCATGAGAGGCAAGTGTTTTGGGAGCAGCTGAATGAGTGTGTTAGTGGTTTTGATGCACAAGACCGGGTTATAGTGATGGGTGATTTGAATGCAAAGGTGAGTAATGTGGCATTTGAGGGAATAATTGGTATACATGGAGTGTTCAGTGTTGTAAATGGAAATGGTGAAGAGCTTGTATATTTATGTACTGAAAAAGGACTGGTGATTGGGAATACCTGGTTTAAAATGCGAGATATACATAAGTATATGTATGTAAGTAGGAGAGATGGCCAGAGAGTGTTATTAGATTACGTGTTAATTGATAGACGCACGAAAGAGAGACTTTTGGATGTTAATGTACTGAGAGGTGCAACTGGAGGGATGTCTGATCATTATCTTGTGGAGGCGAAGGTGAAGATTTGTAGAGGTTTTCAGAAAAGAAGAGAGAATGTTGGGGTGAAGAGAGTGGTGAAAGTAAGTGAGCCTGGGAAGGGGACTTGTGTGAGGAAGTACCAGGAGAGGCTGAGAACAAAATGGAAAAAGGTGAGAACAAAGGAGGTAAGGGGAGTTGGGGAGGAATGGGATGTATTTATGGAAGTAGTAATGGCTTGCGCAAAAGATGCTTTTGGCATGAGAAGCGTGGGAGGGGGGTTGATTGGATTAGGTAGTGAGTGGTGGGATAAAGAAGTAAGATTATTAGTGAGAGATGAGAGAGTCATTTGGACGATTTTTGCAGGGAAAAAATGCAAATGAGTGGGAGATGTATAAATGAAAGAGGCAGGAGGTCAAGAGAAAGGTGCAAGAGGTGAAAAAGAGGGCAAGTGAGAGTTGGGATGAGAGAGTATCATTAAATTTCAGGGAGAATAAAAAGATGTTTTGGAAGGAGGTAAATAAATTGCGTAAAACAAGTGAGCAAATGGGAACTTCAGTGAAGTGCGCTAATGGGGAGGTGATAACAAGTAGTGGTGATGTGAGAAGGAGATGGAGTGAGTGTTTTGAAGGTTTGTTGAATGTGTTTGATGATAGAGTGGCAGATATAGGGTGCTTTGGTCGAGGTGGTGTGCAAAGTGAGAGGGTTAGGGAAAATGATTTAGTAAATAAAGAAGAGGTAGTAAAAGCTTTACGGAAGATGAAAGCCGGCAAGGCACCAGGTTTGGATGTAATTGCAGTGGAATTTATTAAAAAATGGGGTGACTGTATTGTTGACCGGTTGGTAAGGTTATTTAATGTATGTATGATTCATGGTGAGGTGCCTGATGATTGGCGGAATGATTGCATAGTGCCATTGTACAAAGGGAAAGGGGATAAGAGTGAGTGCTCAAATTACAGAGGCATAAGTTTGTTGAGTATTCCTGGTAAATTATATGGGAGGGTATTGATTGAAAAGGTGAAGGCATGTACAGAGCGTCAGATTGGGGAAGAGCAGAGTGGTTTCAGAAGTGGTAGAGGATGTGTGGATCAGGTGTTTGTTTTGAAGAATGTGTGTGAAGAATACATTGAAAAGCAAATGGATTTATATGTAGCATTTGTGGATCTGGAGACGGCATTTAATAGAGTTTATAGAGATGCTCTGTGGAAGGTTTTAAGAATATATGGTGTGGGAGGCAAGTTATTAGAAGCAGTGAAAAGTTTTTATCGAGGATGTAAGGCATGTGTACGTGTAGGAAGAGAGGAAAGTAATTGGTTCTCAGTGAATGTAGGTTTCCGGAAGGGGTGTGTCATGTCTCCATGGTTGTTTAATGTATTATGGATGGGGTTGTTAGGGAGGTGAATGCAAGAGTTTTGGAAAGAGGGGCAAGTATACAGTCTGTTCTGGATGAGAGAGCTTGTGAAGTGAGTCAGTTGTTGTTCGCTGATGATACAGCGCTGGTGGCTCATTCATGTGAGAAACTGCAGAAGCTGGTGACTGAGTTTGGTAAAGTGTGTGAAAGAAGAAAGTTTAGAGTAAATGTGAATAAGAGCAATATTATTAGGCACAGTAGAGTTGAGGGTCAAGTCAATTGGGAGGTAAGTTTGAATGGAGAAAAACTGGAAGTAAAGTGTTTTAGGTATCTGGGAGTGTATCTGGCAGCGGATAGAACCATGGAAGCGGAAGTGAATCATAGGTTGGGGGAGGGGGCGATAATTCTGGGGACCTTACTTCCGCTTTCATGGTTCCACCTGCTGCCAAATCGACTCCTAGATATCTAAAACATTGCACTTCCTCCAGTTTTTCTTCATTCAAACTTACCTCCCAATTTACTTGACCCTCAACCCTACTGTACCTAATATCCTTGCTCTTATTCACATTTACTCTTAAGTTTCTTGTTTCACACACTTTACCAGACTCAGTCACCAGCTTCTGCAGTTTCTCATATGAATCAGCCACCAGCGCTGTAACATCAGCGAACAACAACTGACTCACTTCCCAAGCTCTCTCATCCACAACAGATGGCATACTTGCCCCTCTTTCCAAAACCCTTGCATTCTCCTCCCTAAGAACCCCATCCATATACAAATCAAACAACCATGGAGACATCACACACCCCTGCCGCTAACCTTCATTCACTGAGAACCAATCACTTTCCTCTCTTGCTACACGTACACATGCCGTGCATCCTCGATAAAAACTTTTCACTGCTTCTAACAACTTGCATCCCACACCATATATTCTTAATACCTTCCACAGAGTATCTCTATCAAATCTATCAGGGGCCTTTTCCAGATCCATAAATGCTAGATGCAAATCCATTTCCTTTTCTAAGTATTTCTCACATACGTTCTTCAAAGCGAACACCTGATCCACACATCCTCTACCACCTCTGAAACCACACTGCTCTTCCCCAATCTGATGCTCTGTACATGCCTTCACCCTCTCAATCAATACCCTCCCATATCATTTACCAGGAATACTCAACAAACTTATACGTCTTTAATTTGAGCACTCACCTTTGTCCTGTTTGCCTTCGTACAATGGCGCTATGCAAGCATTCCGCCAATCCTCAGGCACCTCACCATGAATCATACATACATTAAATAACCTTACCAACCAGTCAACAATACAGTCACCCACTTTTCTAATAAATTCCACTGCAGTATCATCCAAACCCGCTGCCTATACGGCTTTCATCTTCCGTAAAGCTTTTACTACCCCGTCTCTGTTTACCAAATTATTTTCCCTAACCCTCTCACTTTGCACACCACCTCGACCAAAACACCCTATATCTTATTTATTCATTTATTTACTTTGCTTTCTCGCTGTCTTCCGCGTTTGCGAGGTAGCGCAAGGAAACAGACGAAAGAAATGGCCCAACCCACCCCCATACGCATGTATATACATACACGTCCACACACGCAAATATACATACCTATACATTTCAATGTACACATATATATACACACACAGACAAATACATATATACCCATGCACAGAATTCACACTGTCTGCCTTTATTCAATCCTATCGCCACCTCGCCTCACATGGAATACCATCCCTCTCCCCCCTCATGTGTGCGAGGTAGAGCTAGGAAAAGACAACAAAAGCCCCATTCGTTCACACTCAGTCTCTACCTGTCATGCAATAATGCCCGAAACCACAGCTCCCTTTCCACATCCTGGCCCGACACAACTTTCCATGGTTTACCCCAGACGCTTCACATGCCCTGATTCAATCCACTGACAGCACGTCGACCCCGGTATATTACATCGATCCAATTCACTCTATTCATTGCCCGCCTTTCACCCTACTGCATGTTCAGGCCCCGATCACACAAAATCTTTTTCACTCCATCTTTCCACCTCCATTTTGGTCTCCCACTTCTCCTCGTTCCCTCCACCTCCTACACATATATCCTCTTGGTCAATCTTTCCTCACTCATTCTCTCCATGTGCCCAAACCATTTCAAAACACCCTCTTCTGCTCTCTCAACCACGCTCTTTATATTTCCACACATCTCTCTTACCCTTACATTACATACTCGATCAAACCACCTGACACCACACATTGTCCTCAAACATCTCATTTCCAGCACATCCACCCTCCTGCGCACAACTCTATCCATAGCCCAAGCCTCGCAACCGTACAACATTGTTGGAAACACTATTCCTTCAAACATACCCATTTTTGCTTTCCAAGATAATGTTCTAGACTTCCAGACATTCTTCAAGACTCCCAGGATTTTCGCCCCCTCCCCCACCCTATGATTCACTTCCACTTCCATGGTTCCATCCGCTGCCAGATCCACTCCAAGATATCTAAAACACCTTACTTTCTCCAGTTTTTCTCCATTCAAACTTACCTCCCAATTGACTTGACCCTTAACCCTACTGTACCTAATAACCTTGCTCTTATTCACATTTACTCTTAATTTTCTTCGTTCACATGCTTTACCAAACTCAGTCACCAGCTTCTGCAGTTACTCACATGAATCAGCCACCAGCGCTGTATCATCAGCGAACAACAACTGACTCACTTCCCAAGCTCTCTCATCCACAACAGACTTCATACTTGCCCCTCTTTCCAAAACTGTTGCATTCACCTCCCTAACAACCCCATCCATAAACAAATTAAACAACCATGGAGACATCACACATACCTGCCGCAAACCTACATTCACTGAGAACCAATCACTTTCCTCTCTTCCTACACGTACACATGCCTTACATCCTCGATAAAAACTTTTCACTGCTTCTAACAACTTGCTTCCTATGGTGAGGTGCCTGAGGATTGGCGGAATGCGTGCATAGTGCCATTGTACAAAGGCAATGGGGATAAGAGTGAGTGCTGAAATTACAGAGGTATAAGTTTGTTGAGTATTCCTGGTAAATTATATGGGAGGGATTGATTGAGAGGGTGAAGGCATGTACAGAGCATCAGATTGGGGAAGAGCAGTGTGGTTTCAGAAGTGGTAGAGGATGTGTGGATGAGGTGTTTTCTTTGAAGAATGTATGTGAGAAATACTTAGAAAAGCAAATGGATTTGTATGTAGCATTTTTGGATCTGGAGAAGGCATATGATAGAGTTGATAGAATGCTCTGTGGAAGGTAATAAGAATATATGGTGTGTGAAGGAAGTTGTTAGAAGCAGTGAAAAGTTTTTATCGAGGATTTAAGGCATGTGTACGTTTAGGAAGAGAGGAAAGTGATTGGTTCTCAGTGAATGTACGTTTGCGGCAGGTGTGTGTGATGTCTCCATGGTTGTTTAATTTGTTTATGGATGGGGTTGTTAGGGAAGTGAATGCAAGAGTTTTGGAAAGAGGGGCAAGTATGAAGTCTGTTGTGGTTGAGAGAGCTTGGGAAGTGAGTCAGTTGTTGTTCGCTGATGATACAGCGCTGGTGGCTGATTCATGTGAGAAACTGCAGAACCTGGTGACTGAGTTTGGTAAAGTATGTGAAAGAAGAAAGTTAAGAGTAAATGTGAATAAGAGCAAGGTTATTAGGTACAGTAGGGTTAAGGGTCAAGTCAATTGGTAGGTAAGTTTAAATGGAGAAAAACTGGAGAAAGTAAAGTGTTTTAGATATCTTGGAGTGGATCTGGCAGCGAATGGAACCATGGAAGTGGAAGTGAGTCATAGGGTGGGGGAGGGGGCCAAAATCCTGGGAGCCTTGAAGAATGTCTGGAAGTCTAGAACATTATCTCTGAAAGCAAATATGGGTATGTTTGAAGGAATAGTGGCTCCAACAATGTTGTACGGTTGCGAGGCGTGGGCTATGGATAGAGTTGTGCGCAGGAGGGTGGATGTGCTGGAAATGAGATGTTTGAGGACAATGTGTGGTGTGAGGTGGTTTGATCGAGTATGTAATGTAAGGGTAAGAGAGATGTGTGGAAATATAAAGAGCGTGGTTGAGAGAGCAGAAGAGGGTGTTTTGAAATGGTTTGGGCACATGGAGAGAATGACTGAGGAAAGATTGACCAAGAGGATATATGTGACGGAGGTGGAGGGAACGAGGAGAAGTGGGAGACCAAATTGGAGGTGGAAAGAATGAGTGAAAAAGATTTTGTGTGATCGGGGCCTGAACATGCAGGAGAATGAAAGGCGTGCAAGGAATAGAGTGAATTGGATCGATGTGGTATACCGGGGTTGACGTGTGGACGTGTGTGTGTATACATTTGTGTATGGGGGTGGGTTGGGCCATTACTTTCGTCTGTTTCCTTGCGCTACCTCGCAAACGCGGGAGACAACGACAATGCAAAATAGAAAAATAATAGAAATAATATATATATATATATATATATATATATTTATATATATAATATATATATATATATATATATATATATATATATATATATTATTTATTATATTTTTTTATTATACTTTGTCGCTGTCTCCCGCGTTTGCGAGGTAGCGCAAAGAAACAGACGAAAGAAATGGCCCCACCCCCCCCCCCCCCTATACACATGCATATACATACGTCCACACACGCAAATATACATACCTACCCAGCTTTCCATGGTTTACCCCAGACGCTTCACATGCCCTGCTTCAATCCACTGACAGCACGTCAACCCCGGTATACCACATCGCTCCAATTCACTCTATTCCTTGCCCTCCTTTCACCCTCCTGCATGTTCAGGCCCCGATCACACAAAATCTTTTTCACTCCATCTTTCCACCTCCAATTTGGTCTCCCTCTTCTCCTCGTTCCCTCCACCTCCGACATATATATCCTCTTGGTCAATCTTTCCTCACTCATCCTCTCCATGTGCCCAAACCACTTCAAAACACCCTCCTCTGCTCTCCCAACCACGCTCTTCCTATTTCCACACATCTCTCTTACCCTTACGTTACTCACTCGATCAAACCACCTCACACCACACATTGTCCTCAAACATCTCATTTCCAGCACATCCATCCTCCTGCGCACAACTCTATCCACAGCCCAGACCTCGCAACCATAAAACATTGTTGGAACCACTATTCCTTCAAACATACCCATTTTTGCTTTCCGAGATAATGTTCTCGACTTCCACACATTCTTCAAGGCCCCCAGAATTTTCGCCCCCTCCCCCACCCTATGATCCACTTCCGCTTCCATGGTTCCATCCGCTGCCAGATCCACTCCCATATATCTAAAACACTTCACTTCCTCCAGTTTTTCTCCACTCAGACTCACCTCCCAATTGACTTGACCCTCAACCCTACTGTACCTAATAACCTTGCTCTTATTCACATTTTCTCTTAACTTTCTTCTTCCACACACTTTACCAAACTCAGTCACCAGCTTCTGTAGCTTCTCACATGAATCAGCCATCAGCGCTGTATCATCAGCGAACAACAACTGACTCACTTCCCAAGCTCTCTCATCCCCAACAGACTTCATACTTGCCCCTCTTTCCAAAACTCTTGCATTTACCTCCCTAACAACCCCATCCATAAACAAAATAAACAACCATGGAGACATCACACACCCCTGCCGCAAACCTACATTCACTGAGAACCAATCACTTTCCTCTCTTCCTACATGTACACATGCCTTACATCCTCGATAAAAACTTTTCACTGCTTCTAACAACTTGCCTCCCATACCATATATTCTTAATACCTTCCACAGAGCATTTCTATCAACTCTATCATATGCCTTCTCCAGATCCATAAATGCTACATACAAATCCATTTGCTTTTCTAAGTATTTTTCACATACATTCTTCAAAGCAAACACCTGATCCACACATCCTCTACCACTTCTGAAACCACACTGCTCTTTCCCAATCTGATGCTCTGTACATGCCTTCACCCTCTCAATCAATACCCTCCCATATAATTTACCAGGAATACTCAACAAACTTATACCTCTGTAATTTGAGCACTCACTCTTATCCCCTTTGCCTTTGTACAATGGCACTATGCACGCATTCCGCCAATCCTCAGGCACCTCACCATGAGTCATACATACATTAAATAACCTTACCAACCAGTCAACAATACAGTCACCCCCTTTTTTAATAAATTCCACTGCAATACCATCCAAACCTGCTGCCTTGCTGGCTTTCATCTTCCGCAAAGCTCTTCTCTGTTTACCAAATCATTTTCCTTAATCCTCTCACTTTGCACACCACCTCGACCAAAACACCCTATATCTGCCACTCTATCATCAAACACATTCAACAAACCTTCAAAATACTCACTCCATCTCCTTCTCACATCACCACTTCTTGTTATCACCTCCCCATTTGCGCCCTTCACTGAAGTTCCCATTTGCTCCCTTGTCTTACGCACTTTATTTACCTCCTTTCAGAACATCTTTTTATTCTCCCTAAAATTTAATGATACTCTCTCACCCAACTCTCATTTACCCTTTTTTTCACCTCTTGCACCTTTCTCTTGACCTCCTGTCTCTTTCTTTTATACATCTCCCACTCAATTGCATTTTTTCCCTGCAAAAATCGTCCAAATGATTCTCTCTTCTCTTTCACTAATACTCTTACTTCTTCATCCCACCACTCACTACTCTTTCTAATCAACCCACCTCCCACTCTTCTCATGCCACAAGCATCTTTTGCGCAATCCATCACTGATTCCCTAAATACATCCCATTCCTCCCCCACTCCCCTTACTTCCATTGTTCTCACCTTTTTCCATTCTGTACTCAGTCTCTCCTGGTACTTCCTCACACAAGTCTCCTTCCCAAGCTCACTTACTCTCACCACCCTCTTCACCCCAACATTCACTCTTCTTTTCTGAAAACCCATACAAATCCTCACCTTAGCCTCCACAAGATAATGATCAGACATCCCTCCAGTTGCATCTATCAGCACGTTAACATCCAAAAGTCTCTCTTTCGCACGCCTGTCAATTAACACGTAATCCAATAACGCTCTCTGGCTATCTCTCCTACTTACATAAGTATACTTATGTATATCTCGCTTTTTAAACCAGGTATTCCCAATCATCAGTCCTTTTTCAGCACATAAATCTACAAGCTCTTCACCATTTCCATTTACAACACTGAACACCCCATGTATACCAATTATTCCCTCAACTGCAACATTACTCACCTTTGCATTCAAATCACCCATCACTATAACCCGGTCTCGTGCATCAAAACCACTAACACACTCATTCAGCTGCTCCCAAAACACTTGCCTCTCTTGATCTTTCTTCTCATGCCCAGGTGCATATGCACCAATAATCACCCACCTCTCTCCATCAACTTTCAGTTTTACCCATATTAATCGAGAATTTACTTTCTTACACTCTATCACATACTCCCACAACTCCTGTTTCAGGAGTATTGCTACTCCTTCCCTTGCTCTTGT
This sequence comes from Panulirus ornatus, assembly GCF_036320965.1. Taxonomy (NCBI): domain Eukaryota; kingdom Metazoa; phylum Arthropoda; class Malacostraca; order Decapoda; family Palinuridae; genus Panulirus; species Panulirus ornatus. The sequence goes on from NC_092280.1 coordinate 10,720,151, forward strand.
CCTCTCACTAACCCCTGACTATACTCCCCAGACATTCCCAAACCACTCTTCCCCTTTACCCTTGAGCTTCGTTTAACTCAGAGCCAAAGCATCCAGGTTCCTTTCCTCAAACATACTACCTATCTCTCCTTTTTTCACATCTTGGTTACATCCACACACAATTAGGCACCCCACTGAGCTTTCGAGGAGGATGAGCACTCCCCGCGTGACTCCTTCTTCTGTTTCCTATTTTAGACTAGAGGGGACGGGAGCGGGGCCAGAAATCCTCTCCTCCTTGTATTAACTTTCTAAAATGCGAGATATACAAGTATATGTATGTAAGTAGGAGAGATGGCCAGAAAGTGTTATTAGATTACGTGTTAATTGATAGACGCACGAAAGAGAGACTTTTGGATGTTAATGTACTGAGAGGTGCAACTGGAGGGATGTCTGATCATTATCTTGTGGAGGCGAAGGTGAAGATTTGTAGAGGTTTTCAGAAAAGAAGAGCGAATGTTGGGGTGAAGAGAGTGGTGAAAGTAAGTGAGCCTGGGAAGGAGACTTGTGTGAGGAAGTACCAGGAGAGGCTGAGAACAAAATGGAAAAAGGTGAGAACAAAGGAGGTAAGGGGAGTTGGGGAGGAATGGGATGTATTTATGGAAGTAGTAATAGCTTGCGCAAAAGATGCTTTTGGCATGAGAAGCGTGGGAGGTGGGTTGATTGGATTAGGTAGTGAGTGGTGGGATAAAGAAGTAAGATTATTAGTGAGAGATGAGAGAGGCATTTGGACGATTTTTGCAGGGAAAAAATACAAATGAGTGGGAGATGTGTAAATGAAAGAGGCAGGAGGTCAAGAGAAAGGTGCAAGAGGTGAAAAAGAGGGCAAATGAGAGTTGGGATGAGAGAGTATCATTAAATTTCAGGGAAAATGAAAAGATGTTTTGGAAGGAGGTATATAAAGTGCGTAAGACAAGTGAGCAAATGGGAACTTCAGTGAAGGGCGCTAATGGGGAGGTGATAACAAGTAGTGGTGTTGTGAGAAGGAGATGGAGTGAGTATTTTGAAGGTTTGTTGAATGTGTTTGATGATAGAGTGGCAGATGTAGGGTGTTTTGGTCGAGGTGGTGTGCAAAGTGAGAGGGTTAGGGAAAATGATTTAGTAAATAAAGAAGAGGTAGTAAAAGCTTTACGGAAGATGAAAGCCGGCAAGGCACCAGGTTTGGATGTAATTGCAGTGGAATTTATTAAAAAAGGGGGTGACTGTATTGTTGACTGGTTGGTAAGGTTACTTAATGTCTGTATGATTCATGGTGAGTTGACTGATGATTGGCGGAATGATTGCATAGTGCCATTGTACAAAGGGAAAGGGGATAAGAGTGAGTGCTCAAATTACAGAGGCATAAGTTTGTTGAGTATTCCTGGTAAATTATATGGGAGGGTATTGATTGAGAAGGTGAAGGCATGTACAGAGCGTCAGATTGGGGAAGAGCAGTGTGGTTTCAGAAGTGGTAGAGGATGTGTGCATCAGGTGTTTGTTTTGAAGAATGTGTGTGAAGAATACGTTGAAAAGCAAATGGATTTATATGTAGCATTTGTTGATCTGGAGACGGCATTTAATAGAGTTTATAGAGATGCTCTGTGGAAGGTTTTAAGAATATATGGTGTGGGAGGCAAGTTATTAGAAGCAGTGAAAAGTTTTTATCGAGGATGTAAGGCATGTGTACGTGTAGGAAGAGAGGAAAGTAATTGGTTCTCAGTGAATGTATGTTTCCGGAAGAGGTGTGTCATGTCTCCATGGTTGTTTAATGTATTATGGATGGGGTTGTTAGGGAGGTGAATTGAAGAGTTTTGGAAAGAGGGGCAAGTATGCAGTCTGTTCTGGATGAGAGAGCTTTTGAAGTGAGTCAGTTGTTGTTCGATGATGATACAGCGCTGGTGGCTCATTCATGTAAGAAACTGCAGAAGCTGGTGACTGAGTTTGGTAAAGTGTGTGAAAGAAGAAAGTTTAGAGTAAATGTGAATAAGAGCAATATTATTAGGTACAGTAGAGTTGAGGGTCAAGTCAATTGGGAGGTAAGTTTGAATGGAGAAAAACTGGAAGTAAAGTGTTTTAGGTATCTGGGAGTGTATCTGGCAGCGGATAGAACCATGGAAGCGGAAGTGAATCATAGGTTGGGGGAGGGGGCGATAATTCTGGAAGCCTTCCTTCCGCTTCCATGGTTCCACCTGCTGCCAAATCGACTCCTAGATATCTAAAACACTTCACTTCCTCCAGTTTTTCTTCATTCAAACTTACCTCCCAGTTTACTTGACCCTCAACCCTACTGTACCTAATATCCTTGCTCTTATTCACATTTACTCTTAAGTTTCTTGTTTCACACACTTTACCAGACTCAGTCACCAGCTTCTGCAGTTTCTCATATGAATCAGCCACCAGCGCTGTAACATCAGCGAAAAACAACTGACTCACTTCCCAAGCTCTCTCATCCACAACAGACTGCATACTTGCCCCTTTTTCCAAAACCCATGCATTCTCCTCCCTAAGAACCCCATCCATATACAAATCAAACAACCATGGAGACATCACACACCCCTGCCGCTAACCTTCATTCACTGAGAGCCAATCACTTACCTCTCTTCCTACACGTACACATGCCTTACATCCTCGATAAAAACTTTTCACTGCTTCTAACAACTTGCATCCCACACCATATATTCTTAATACCTTCCACAGAGTATCTCTATCAAATCTATCATGTGCCTTTTCCAGATCCATAAATGCTACATGCAAATCCATTTCCTTTTCTAAGTATTTCTCACATACGTTCTTCAAAGCGAACACCTGATCCACACATCCTCTACCACCTCTGAAACCACACTGCTCTTCCCAAATCTGATGCTCTGTACATGCCTTCACCCTCTCAATCAACACCCTCCCATATAATTTACCAGGAATGCTCAACAAACTTATACGTCTGGAATTTGAGCACTCACCTTTGTCCCGTTTGCCTTCGTACAATGGCGCTATGCAAGCATTCCGCCAATCCTCAGGCACCTCACCATGAATCATACATACATTAAATAACCTTACCAACCAGTCAACAATACAGTCACCCCCTTTTCTAATAAATTCCACTGCAGTATCATCCAAACCCGCTGCCTAGGCGGCTTTCATCTTCCGCAAAGCTTTTACTACCTCGTCTCTGTTTACCAAATTATTTTCCCTAACCCTCTCACTTTGCACACCACCTCGACCAAAAAACCCTATATCCTATTTATTCATTTATTTACTTTGCTTTCTCGCTGTCTTCCGCGTTTGCGACGTAGCGCAAGGAAACAGACGAAAGAAATGGCCCAACCCACCCCAATACGCTTGTATATACATACACGTCCACACACGCAAATATACATACCTATACATCTCAATGTACACATATATATACACACACAGACAAATGCATATATACCCATGCACACAATTCACACTGTCTGCCTTTATTCAATCCTATCGCCATCTCGCCTTACATGGAATACCATCCCTCTCCCCCCTCATGTGTGCGAGGTAGCGCTAGGAAAAGACAACAAAAGCCCCATTCGTTCACACTCAGTCTCTACCTGTCATGCAATAATGCCCGAAACCACAGCTCCCTTTCCACATCCTGGCCCCACACAACTTTCCATGGTTTACCCCAGACGCTTCACATGCCCTGATTCAATCCACTGACAGCACGTCGACCCCGGTATATTATATCGATCCAATTCACTCTATTGATTGCCCGCCTTTCACCCTACTGCATGTTCAGGCCCCGATCACTCAAAATCTTTTTCACTCCATCTTTCCTCCTCCATTTTGGTCTCCCACTTCTCCTCGTTCCCTCCACCTCCGACACATATATCCTCTTGGTCAATCTTTCCTCACTCATTCTCTCCATGTGCCCAAACCATTTCAAAACACCCTCTTCTGCTCTCTCAACCACGCTCTTTTTATTTCCACACATCTCTCTTACCCTTACATTACATACTCGATCAAACCACCTTACACCACACATTGTCCTCAAACATCTCATTTCCAGCACATCCACCCTCCTGCGCACAACTCTATCCATAGCCCAAGCCTCGCAACCGTACAACATTGTTGGAACCACTATTCCTTAAAACATACCCATTTTTGCTTTCCGAGATAATGTTTTAGACTTCCACACATTCTTCAAGACTCCCAGGATTTTCGCCCCCTCCCCCACCCTATGATTCACTTCCACTTCCATGGTTCCATCAGCTGCCAGATCCACTCCAAGATATCTAAAACACTTTACTTTCTCCAGTTTTTCTCCATTCAAACTTACCTCCCAATTGACTTGACCCTTAACCCTACTGTACCTAATAACCTTGCTCTTATTCACATTTACTCTTAACTTTCTTCTTTCACATACTTTACGAAACTCAGTCACCAGCTTCTGCAGTTTCTCACATGAATCAGCCACCAGCGCTGTATCATCAGCGAACAACAACTGACTCACTTCCCAAGCTCTCTCATCCACAACAGACTTCATACTTGCTGCTCTTTCCAAAACTGTTGCATTCTTCTCCCTAACAACCCCTTCCATAAACAAATTAAACAACCATGGAGACATCACACACACCTGCCGCAAACCTACATTCACTGAGAACCAATCACTTTCCTCTCTTCCTACACGTACACATGCCTTACATCCTCGATAAAAACTTTTCACTGCTTCTAACTACTTGCTTCCTATGGTGAGGTGTCTGAGGATTGGCGGAATGCGTGCATAGTGCCATTGTACAAAGGCAAAGGGGATAAGAGTGAGTGCTCAAATTACAGAGGTATAAGTTTGTTGAGTATTCCTGGTAAATTATATATGAGGGTATTGATTGAGAGGGTGAAGGCATGTACAGAGCATCAGATTGGGGAAGAGCAGTGTGGTTTCAGAAGTGGTAGAGGATGTGTGGATCAGGTGTTTTCTTTGAAGAATGTATGTGAGAAATACTTAGAAAATCAAATGGATTTGTATGTAGCATTTATGGATCTGGAGAAGGCATATGATAGAGTTGATAGAATGCTCTGTGGAAGGTATTAAGAATATATGGTGTGTGAAGGAAGTTGTTAGAAGCAGTGAAAAGTTTTTATCGAGGATGTAAGGCATGTGTACGTGTAGGAAGAGAGGAAAGTGATTGGTTCTCAGTGAATGTACGTTTGCGGCAGGTGTGTGTGATGTCTCCATGGTTGTTTAATTTGTTTATGGATGGGGTTGTTAGGGAAGTGAATGCAAGAGTTTTGGAAAGAGGGGCAAGTATGAAGTCTATTGTGGATGAGAGAGCTTGGGAAGTGAGTCAGTTGTTGTTCGCTGATGATACAGCACTGGTGGCTGATTCATGTGAGAAACTGCAGAAGCTGGTGACTGAGTTTGGTAAAGTATGTGAAAGAAGAAAGTTAAGAGTAAATGTGAATAAGAGCAAGGTTATTAGGTACAGTAGGGTTAAGGGTCAAGTCAATTGGTAGGTAAGTTTAAATGGAGAAAAACTGGAGAAAGTAAAGTGTTTTAGATATCTTGGAGTGGATCTGGCAGCGGATGGAACCATGGAAGTGGAAGTGAATCATAGGGTGGGGGAGGGGGCGAAAATCTTAGGAGCCTTGAAGAATGCGTGGAAGTCTAGAACATTATCTCGGAAAGCAATTATGGGTATGTTTGAAGGAATAGTGGTTCCAACAATGTTGTACGGTTGCGAGGCGTGGGCTATGGATAGAGTTGTGCGCAGGAGGGTGGACGTGCTGGAAATGAGATGTTTGAGGACAATGTGTGGTGTGAGGTGGTTTGATCGAGTATGTAATGTAAGGGTAAGAGAGATGTGTGGAAATATAAAGAGCGTGGTTGAGAGAGCAGAAGAGGGTGTTTTGAAATGGTTTGGGCACATGGAGAGAATGGGTGAGGAAAGATTGACCAAGAGGATATATGTGACGGAGGTGGAGGGAACGAGGAGAAGTGGGAGACCAAATTGGAGGTGGAAAGAATGAGTGAAAAAGATTTTTTGTGATCGGGGCCTGAACCTGCAGGAGGGTGAAAGGCGTGCAAGGAATAGAGTGAATTGGATCGATGTGGTATACCGGGGTTGACGTATGGACGTGTGTGTGTATACATTTGTGTATGGTGGTGGGTTGGGCCATTTCTTTCGTCTGTTTCCTTGCGCTACCTCGCAAACGCGGGAGGCAGCGACAAAGCAAAATAGAAAAATAATAGAAATAATATATATATATATATATATATATATATATATATATATATATATATATATATATATATATATATATATATATATATATATATATATATATATATATATCACATACGAACTTCCAACAGCCAGAATCGATCCCGGGACCCTGTGTAATAGGCGGGAATGTTACCTGTTGGGTATGGGCCTGGCTAATAGGAAATAATTATTCCAATACTATGTACTCGAATACCATGCTACCCTCCTTCTCACGTTGGTGAGCAACGGGGTCTACACTGGTCATTTCCCAACAGGCACACATAGGAAGCAGAGAGTATTTTAGAGAACCTAACTGTACAACGCGGAGGTATGTAAATACGAACAAAGTGCATTGGAACGCGCACCTTCACAGAACATGAAGACTTCCAACAGCCAGGATGAAACCCGGGACCCCTTTGTAGCAGACGGGAATGCTAGCTCTGGGCTATGGGCCTTGCTAAAAGGAAATAACTGTTCGAATACTATGTACTCGAATACCCTTTGTCTCACGTTGGTGAGCAACGAGTTCTACAAAGGTCATTTCCCAACAGTCGCACGCAGCCAGCAGATAGCATTTTACCGAACCTAACTGTACAACGAGGAGGTATATGAATACGAACAAAGTACATAGAACGCGCTCCTTCATAGAAGATACAAACCTCCAGCAGCCAGGATCGTACCCGGAACCCATGTGTGAAAGGCGGGAATGTTACCGCTAAGCTATGGGCTATTCGAATACTATGTACTCGAATACCCTTCGTCTCACGTTGGTGAGCAAAGGGATCAACACCGGTCATTTCCCAACAGGACCACATAGCCAGCAGATAGCAGTTTGCCAAACCTAACTGTACAACGCGGAGGTTTTTGAATACGAAAAAAGTGCATAGGAACGCGCACCTTCATAGAACATACAAACCTTCCAACAGCCAGGATCGAACCCGGTACCCCTGTATAACAGGCGGGAATGCTACCGCTAGGCTATGGGCCTGGCTAATAGGAAATAACTGTTCGAATACTATGTACTGAAATACCCTTCGTCTCACAGTTAGGTTTGGTAAAATGCTATCTGCTGGTTATGCGCGCCTGTTGAGAAATGACTGGTGTAGACCCCGTTGCATTATTCCAGCCAATACAATGATCATAACTTTTAACGTGATTAAGCAAGGCATTGGATTCTTGTCCCCTTCTTATACTATATTCATGTTGCTTAAGTATAAGAGAAAGATCTTTACCAGTCTGCCCAACATAAAACTTATCACAATTTCTACATGGCACTTTATAGATACACCGAGGAGAAATTTTGTGGAATTTCTGATTAAGATATTCTTTATAGTATCATTATTGCTGAAGGCAACATTTACATTAAAGGATTTAAGCAACATGGGAAGTAAAGTAAAATTATTATTAAAAGGGAGAACTAAAAGAGTTTTGGTGTCAGTAGGAGCTAACTTCAGGGATTTATCAATGAAAGATTTAGGGTACTTTAACTTAGATCCAATAGAATATGTCTTCTCAAACTCATCATCAATATACTATGGACAGCAAATACGTAATATTAGCCCAAGGGAACATAGATTGAAATCATTATTTAACTCTGTTATGTTCAGATGAGTAGTAATGGATATATGGGCATACATTAGTAGGTTTTCTGTATATGCTAAATTTAAATTTGTTTCCTTGCCTATGGATCATGCAATCTGAAAATGGTAACATACCATTATTTTCAATATCTAGAATAAATTTGATTGAAGGTACTAAATTGTTAAATATGGGAAGAAACATTTGTAAATTGTCTTTTGTTGGCCAAACACAAAGAACATCATCTCCATACCTAAACCAAATTGCATTAGAAGGTAAGATATCCTTTAGTTTTTTTGTTCCAAAAAATTCCATATAAAGAATACTTAGTACATGTGAAAGAGGGTTACCTATTACCATACCAAATCTTTGAGGATAATAATCTCCATTGAACTGATATACATGGTCTTTTATAAACAATTATATCAATTCAATGAAAACACTTTGAAACACGTAAATGAATATCTTCCATGATGCCAAATAGATATTCTAAAAGGTCATGAAATGGAACTTTTATGAAAATTGAGGAAACATGAAAGCTAACAAGGTTAAAATCTGAATTAATATTGATATTTATTAAACGTGTTCACTAAATGTACATTGTTCATGATATCAGTATTTGATATCCTACCCACTAGAGGGCTTAACAAAGAAACTAACCACTTTGACAATTCATATGTGATGGACCCTACTGAACTCACTGTAGGTCTTGCTGGAAAATTTTATGTGTTTTGATAAGTCCATACCAATATGGCAATGAAGGGGATAAAAATGACATACGTTTGATAAGAGAGCCATTACCTTTCAACAGCAACTTCAGTTCTTTATTGAAATGAGAATTAATTGCTTCTAGGGGATTCTTACTGAGTTAGAATATCTTGTGTCATCATTTAAAAGATCATTCATTTTAGATGAATAGTTACTTTTGTCCATAATCACAATAGTGTTAGCCTTATCCGCTTTAGTAGTATGTTTATCAATGTCTTTTTTAAGGTGTTAATAGCTCTTATAAATCTTTTAGGGTAATTAAGTTCCACTTGTTTTGATAAACTGGCATACAGTAAACCCTTACAGATATTTATCAAATCATTAGTTAAATACTTTATTTCTCTGCATTGCAAAGAGACTTTGTGAAATCAACACAGCTGGCTTCCCTGTTAGAGCACACAAAATTAATCCATAGTCTAAGGCACACAAGGAATACTCATCTAGTTGTTTATTGGACAGGTTTATAACAAAAATAGGGTTCGTGTTCTTAGTCCAGTCGCTGTTTTTGATGAGATGGTCCAACTTACAATTTAGTTTCATTCGTAGCCTATTGCGTTCACTTCTTGATCTATTATATCTATAGTCTAACATCCGGTTCTTCCAATATATCGGTACTGGCATTTTAAAAGCATGTTTTTTCTGTCTTGTAATACGAAATGCCTCCTCAATTTCAAACTTCTTTAGTTCAATGTGTTTCTTTAAAATGACATTTTGGAATTGGTCAAATGGTCGACCAGACAGCTGCAACAATCGTTGAGGTAGGACAGATCTTGGCATCACTTGTGCATCAAGGCATTTCCTAAGGAATCCAAATCGTAACTTTAGTTGGTGGGCCTTGATTAACGATTTGGAGAAAGCAGTAGCGACAGGAGAAAGTCCAGAAAAGTTTGTAGAGAAGTAATAGAAAAGACATGTAGAATCCATTTGAAAAGGATCACAATTTTTTGCGTGATCAAGTATATTCTTAAGAGTCCACGGGGAAAATGAAACACGATAAGTTCCCAAGTGCAATTTCGTGTAATAATCACATCATCAGGGGAGACACAAGAGAGAATATAACAGTCAGTTGATATACAGCGGAGAGACGTAGCTATGACGCCGTTTGGTAATCATGCGATTGTCCAAGACAGACAACGAGCGTATCATAAACTTATTATTTTACAAATTTTTTCAACAAGAAAGCTATCCAATTTGTATAAACCATCACTAATATTAACATTATAATTCTTTGTATATTCAATAATATAAGATTCAATTATATTTCTCTTGGTTATAGAGTTAGAGTCGATAACTGAGATGGCATTACTCCAGTCAATACAATGATCATAGTTATTAACGTGATTAAACAAGGCATTTGATTCTTGTACCGTTCTTATACTATATTCATGTTGCTTAAGTCTAACAGATATAATGATATAGATATTGTTAAAGTGGATAATTCTAACGCTGTTGTGATTATGGAAGAAAGTAACTATCTATCTAAAATGAATGATCTTTTAAATGATGACACAAGATATTCTAAACTCAGTAAGAATCCCTTAGAAGCAGTTATTTCCCATTTCAATAAAAAACTGAAGTTTTTGTTGAAAGATAATGGCTCTTATCAAAAGTTTGTCATCTTTGTCCCCTTCATTGCCATATATGTATGGACTTATCAAAACACATACACAAAAATTTTCCAGCAAAACCTATAGTGAATTCAGTAGGCTCCATCGCATATAAATTGTCAAAATGGTTATTTTCTTTATTAAACCCTTTAGTGGGTAAGATATCAAATACTAATATCATGAACAATATAGATTTAGTTAACAAGCTTAACAATATCAATGTTAATTATCATTTCAAACTTGTTAGCTTTGATGTTTCCTCACTCTTCACAAAAGTTCCAGATGATAACCTCCCTTTTAATGATAATTTTACTTTAATTTCCATGTTGCTTAAATCCTTTAATGTAAATGTTGCCTTCAGCAACAATAATACTATAAAGAATATCTTAATCAGGAATTCACCAGAAAATTCTCCTGGGTTCATCTATAAAATGCCAAGTAGAAATTGTGATAAGTTTTATGTTGGTCAGACTGGTAAGGATCTTTCTTTTAGTCTGAAGCAACATATACATAGTATAGAAACGGGATAAGAATCAAATACCTTGTTTAATCTCGTTAAAAACTATGATCATTGCATTGCCTGGAATAATGCCATCTCAGTTATTAACTCTAACACTGTTACCACGAGAAATATCATTTATTTTTTTTATCACTAGATACGCAAAGAATTCCAATGTTAATATTAGTGATGGTTTATACAAATTGGATAAATTTATTGTTGATAAAATTTGTAAAATAATAAGTTTATGATACGCTCGTTGTCTATCTTGGACAACAGCATATTCACCAAATGGCGTTCTAGCTACTTCTCTTCGTTGTATATCAACTGACTGTTATATTTCTCTATAGCGCAAGGAAACAGACGAAAGAATGGCCCAACCCACCCACACACACATGTATATCCATACACTTCCACACACGCACATACATAACTATAAAATTCAACGTATACATATGCATACATACACAGACATACAGACATACAAATGTACATAATTCATACTTCCTGCCCTTATTCATTCTCGTCCCTACCCTGCCAATCACGAAATGACAACCCCTTACCCCCGCATGCGCGCGAGGTAGCGCTAGGAAAAGAAAACAAAGGCACCATTCGTTCACACTCAGTCTCTAGCTGTCATGCATATTGCACCGAAACCACAGCTCCCTCTCCACATTCAGGTCCCACAAAACTTTCCATGGCTTACCCCAGACGCTTCAAATGCCATGGATCAATCCATTCACAGCACGTCGACCCCGCTATACTATATCATTCCAATTCACTCTATTCCTTGAACGCCTTTCACCCTCCTGCATGTTCAGGTCCCGATCACTCAAATTTTTTTTCACTACATCCTTCCACCTTCAATTTGGTCCCCTACTTCTCTCTTTCCCTCCACCTCTGACACATATATCCTCTTTGTCAATTTTTCCTCACTCATTCTCTCCATGTGACCAAACCATTTTAAAACATCCTCTTCTGTTCTCTCAACCACACTCTTTTTATTACCACACATCTCTCTTACACTTTCATTACTTACTCGATCAAGCCACCTCACACACACATAACTTTGCTCTTATTCACATGTACTCTCTGCTTTCTTCTTTCACACACTTTACCAAACTTAGTTACCAGCTTCAGCAGTTTCTCATCCGAATCAGCCAACAGCGATGTATCATCTGCGAACAGCGACTGACTCACTTTCCAAGTCGTCTCATCCACAACAGACTGCACTTGCCCCTCTCTCTAAAACTCTGGCATTCATCTTCCTAACAACCCCATCCATAAATAAATTAAACAACCATGAAGACATCATGCACCACTGCCGCAAAACAACATTCACTGAGAACCAATAACTTTCCTCTTTTCCTACTCGTACACAAGCTTTATTTCCTCGATAACAACTTTTCACTGCTTCCAGCATATACTCTTAATACCCTCCACAGAGCATCTTTATCAACTCTTTCATATGCCTTCTCCAGATCCATAAATGCTCCATACAAATCCATTTGCTTTTCTAAGTTTTTCTTACATACATTCTTCATGGCAAATACCTGATCCACACATCCTCTACCAATTCTGAAAGCACACTTCTCCTCCCCAATCTGATGCTCTGTACATGCTTTCACCCTCGCAGTCAATACTCTCCCATATAATTTCTCAGGAATACTCAGCAAACTTATACCACTGTGATTTGAGCACCTACCTTTATCCCCTTTGCCTTTGTACAATGGTATTATGCATGCATTCCGCCTATCCTCAGCCACCTGACCATGGGTTATACATACATCATATATCCTTACCAACAAGTTTAACAACACAGTCACCCCCTTTTTTGATTAATTCCAGTGTAATACCATCCAAATTCACTGCCTTGCCTGTTTTCATCTGCAAAGCTTTAACTACCTCCTCCCTGTTTACCAAATAATTTTCCATAACCCTCTCACTTTGCGCACCACCTCGACCGAAACACCCTATATCTGCTACTGTATCATCCATATATATATATATATATATATATATATATATATATATATATATATATATATATATATATATATATATGTGTGTATGTGTGTCTGTGTGGAATGCGTGGGAAGTATTCTTTCGCCCCTATCCCCAGGGATAAGGCGACTAAAGGGGACGGAAGTGGGGGTCCAGAAACCCTCCCCTCCTTGTATTTTGACTTTTTAAAAGGGGAAACAGAAGAAGGCGTCACGCGTGGAGTGATCATCCTCCTCGAAGGCTCAGATTGGGGTGTCTAAATGTGTGTGGATGTAACCAAGATGAGAAAAGGGAGAGATAGGTAGTCTGTTTCAGGAAAGGAGCCTGGATGTTTTCGCTCTGAGTGAAAAGAAGCTCAAGGGTAAAGGGGAAGAGTGGTTTGGGAATGTCTTGCGAGTAAAGTCAGGTGTTAGTGAGAGGACAAGAGCATGGGAAGGAGTAGCACTACTCCTGAAACAGGAGTTGTGGGAGTATGTGATAGAGTGTAAGAAAGTAAATTCTAGATTGATATGGGTAAAACTGAAAGTTGATGGAGAGAGATGGGTGATTATTGGTGCATATGCACTTGGGCATGACAAGAAAGATCATGAGAGGCAAGTGTTTTGGGAGCAGCTGAATGAGCGTGTTAGTGGTTTTGATGCACAAGACCGGGTTATAATGATGGGTGATTTGAATGCAAAGGTGAGTAATGTGGCAGTTGAGGGAATAATTGGTGTACATGGGGTGTTCAGTGTTGTAAATGGAAATGGTGAAGAGCTTGTAGATTTATGTGCTGAAAAACAAATGGTGATTGGGAATACCTGGTATAAAAAGCGAGATATACATAAGTATACATATATAAATAGGAGAGATGGCGAGAGAGCGTTATTGGATTACATGTTAATTCATAGGCACGCGAAAGAGAGCCTTTTGGATGTTAATGTGATGAGAGGTGCAACTGCAAAGATGTCTGATCATTATCTTGTGGAGGCGAAGGTGAAAATTTGTAAGGGTTTTCAGAAAAGATGAGAGAATGTTGGGGTGAACAGAGTGGTGAGAGTAAGTGAGCTTGGGAAGGAGACTTGTGTGAGGAAGTACCAGGAGAGACTGAGTGCAGAATCGAAAAAGGTGAGAACACAGGAGGTAAGGGGAGTGGGGGAGGAATGGGATGTATTTAGGGAAGCAGTGACGGCTTGCGCAAAAGATGCTTGTGGCATGAGAATCGTGGGAGGTGGGCAAATTATAAAGGGTTGTGAGTGGTGGGATGAAGAAGTAAGATTATTAGTGAAAGAGAAGAGAGAGGCGTTTGGACGATTTTGGGAGGGAAAAAATGCAAATGAGTGGGATGTGTATAAAAGAAAGAGGCAGGAGGTCAAGAGAAAGGTGCAAGAGGTAAAAAAGAGGGCAAATGAGAGTTGGGGTGAGAGAGTATCATTAAATTTTAGGAAGAATAAAAATATGCTCTTGAAGGAGGTAAATAAAGTGCGTGAGACAAAGGAGCGAATGGGAACTTCAGCGAAAGGGCCTAATGGGGAGGTGATAACAAGTAGTGGTGATGTGAGAATAAGATGGAGTGAGTATTTTGAAGGTTTGTTGAATGTGTTTGATGATAGAGTGGGAGATTTAGGGTATTTTGGTCGAGGTGGTGTGCAAAGTGAGAGGATTAGGGAAAATGATTTGGTAAACAGAGAAGAGGTAGAAAAAGCTTTGCAGAAGATGAAAGCCGGCAAGGCAGCAGATTTGGATGGTATTGCAGTGAAATTTATTAAAAAAGGGGGTGACTATTATTAACTGGTTGGTAAGGTTATCTAATGTATGTATGACTCATGGTGAGGTGCCTGAGGATTGGCGGAATGCTTCCATAGTGCCATTGTACAAAGGCAACGGGAATAGGAGTGAGTGCTCAACTTACAGAGGTATAAGTTTGTTGAGTATTCCTGGTAAATTATATGGGAGGGTATTGATTGAGAGGGTGAAGGCATGTACAGAGCATCAGATTAGGGTAGAGCAGTGTGGTTTCAGAAGTGGTAGAGGATGTGTGGATCAGGAGTTTGCTTTGAAGAATGTATGTGAGAAATACTTAGAAAAGCAAATGGATTTGCATGTATCATCTATGGATCTCGAGAAGGCTTATGATAGAGTTGATAGAGATGCTTTGTGGAAGGTAATAAGAATATATGGTGTGCGATGCAAGTTGTTAGAAGCAATGAAAAGTTTTTATCGAGGACGTAAGGCATGTGAATGTGTAGGAAGACTGGAAAGTGATTGGTTCTCAGTGAATATAGGTTTGCGGCAGGGGTGTGTGATGTCTCCATGGTTGTTTAATTTGTTTATGGATGGGGTTGTTAGGGAGGTGAATGCAAGAGTTTTGGAAAGAGGGGCAAGTATACAGTCTGTTGTGGATGAGAGAGCTTGGGAAGTGAGTCAGTTCTTGTTCGCTGATGATACAGCGCTGGTGGCTGATTCATGTAAGAAACAGCAGAAGCTGGTTTTAGCCATCTGGGAGTGGATCTGGCAGCGGATGGAACCGTGGAATCGGTAGTGAATCATTGGGTGGGGGAGGGGGCGAGAATTCTGGGAGCCTTGAAGAATGTTTGGAAGTCGAGAACATTATCTCGGGAAGCAAAAATGGGTATCTTTAAAGGAATAGTGGTTCCAACAATGTCGTATGTTGCGAAGCGTGGGCTATGGATAGAGTTGTGCGCAGGAGGGTGGATGTGCTGGAAATGAGATGTTTGAGGACAATATGTGGTGTGAGGTGGTTTGATCGAGTAAGTAATGTAATGGTAAGAGGGATGTGTGGAAATAAAAAGAGTGTGGTTGAGAGAGCAGAAGAGTGTGTTTTGAAATGGTTCGATCATATGGAGAGAATGAGTGAGGAAATATTGACCAAGAGGATATATATGTCAGACGTGGAGGGAACTAGGAGAAGTGGGAGACCAAATTGGAGGTGGAAAGATTGAGTGAAAAAGATTTTGAATGATCGGGGCCTGAACATGCAGGAGGGTGAAAGGCGTGCAAGAATAGAGTGAATTGGAATGATATGTTATACCGGGGTAGCCGTGCTGTTAATGGGAATGTGAAGCGTCTAGGGTAAACCATGGAAACCTGGATGTGTAAAGGGAGCTGTGGTTTCGGTGCATTATTACATGACAGCTAGAGGATGAGTGTGAACGAATGGGGCCTTTGTTGTCTTTTCATAGCGCTACCTTGCACACATGAGAGGAGAGGGGGTTGTTAATCCATGTGTGGCGGGTTGGCGATGGAAATAAATAAAGGCAGACAGAATGAATTATGTACATGTGTATATATGTATATCTCTCTGTGTTTATATATTTGTGTACATGGAGATGTATAGGTGTGTGTATTTGTGTGCGTGGACGTGTATGTATATACATGTGTATGTGGGTGGGTTGGGCCATTCTTTCGTCTGTTTCATTGCGCTACCTAGCTAACGCGGGAGACAGCGACATAGCAAAATAAGAAAATAAAAATAAATATATATATATATATATATATATATATATATATATATATATATATATATATATATATTTTTTTTTTTTTTCATACGATTCGCCATTTCCCGCGTTTGCGAGGTAGCGTTAAGAACAGAGGACTGGGCCTTAGAGGGAAAATCCTCACCTGGCCCCCTTCTCTGTTCCTTCTTTTGGAAAATTAAAAAAAAAACAACGAGAGGGGAGGATTTCCAGCCACCCGCTCCCTCCCCTTTTAGTCGCCTTCTACGACACGCAGGGAATACATGGGAAGTATTCTTTCTCCCCTATCCCCAGGGATAAATATATATATATATATATATATATATATATATATATATATATATATATATATATATATATATATATATATATATATATATATATATATATATATATATATATATATATATATATATATATATATATATATATATATATATATATATATATATATATATATATATATATATATATATATATATATATATATATATATATATATATATATATATATATATATATATATATATATATATATATATATATATATATATATATATATATATATATATATATATATATATATATATATATATATAGGGGAGAAAGAATGCTTCCCACGCATTCCCTGCGTGTCGTAGAAGGCTACTAAAAGGGGAGGGAGCGGGTGGCTGGAAATCCTCCCCTCTCGTTTTTTTCAATGTTCCAAAAGAAGGAACAGAGAAGGGGTCCAGGTGAGGATTTTCCCTCAGAGTCCCAGTCCTCTGTTCTTAACGCTACCTCGCTATTGCAGGAAATGGCAAATAGTCCAAAAGGAAAAGAAAATATTTATACAGCGCTGGTGGCTGATTCATGTGTGAAACTGCAGAAGCTGGTAACTGAGTTTGGTGAAGTGTGTGAAAGAAGAAAGTTAAGAGTAAATGTGAAGAAGAGCAAGGTTATTAGGTACAGTAGGGTTGAGGGTCAAGTCAATTGGGAGGTAAGTTTGAATGGAGAAAAACTGGAGGAAGTAAAGTGTTTTAGATATCTGCGAGTGGATCTAGCAGCGGATGGAACCATGGAAGCGGAAGTGAATCATAGGGTGGGGGAGGGGGCGAAAATCCTGGGAGCCTTGAAGAATGTTTGGAAGTCGAGAACATTATCTCGGAAAGCAAAAATGGGTATGTTTGAAGGAATAGTGGTTTCGACAATGTTGTATGGTGAGGTTGTTTGATTAAGTAATGTAAGGGGAAGAGAGATGTGTGGAAATAAAAAGAGCGTGGTTGAGAGAGCAGAAGAGGTTGTTTTGAAATGGTTTGGGCACATGGAGAGAATGAGTGAGGAAAGATTGATCAAGAGGATATATGTGTCGGAGGTGGAAGGAACGAGGAGAAGTGGGAGACCAAATTACAGGTGGAAAGATGGAGTGAAAAAGATTTTGAGTGATTTGGGCCTGAACATGCAGGAGGGTGAAAGGCGTGCAAGGAATAGAGTGAATTGGATCGATGTGGTATACCGGGGTCGACGTGCTGTCAATGGATTGAATCAGGGAATGTGAAGAGTCTGCGGTTAACAATGGAAGGTTCTGTGGGGCCTGGATGTGGAAAGGGAGCTGTGGTTTCGGGCATTATTGCATGACATCTGTAGACTGAGTGTGAACGAATGGGGAATTTGTTGTCTTTTCCTAGCGCTATATCGCACACATGAGAGGGAGGAGGATGTTATTCCATGTGTGGCGAGGTAGCGATGGGAATGAAAAAAAGGTTGGCAGTGTGAATTGTGTGCATGTGTATATATGTATATGTCTGTGTGTATATATATATATATATATATATATATATATATATATATATATATATATATATATATATATATATATATATATATATATATATATATATATATATATATATATGTTTTTTTTTTTTTTTTTTTTTTTTTTTTTTTTTTTTTTTTCCAAAAGAAGGAACAGAGAATTGGGCCAGGTGATGGTATTCCCTCAAGGCCCAGTCCTCTGTTCTTAACGCTACCTCGCTAATGCGGGAAATGGCGAGTAGTTTGAAGGAAGGATATATATATGTGTACATTGAGATGTATGGGTATATATATTTGCATGTGGGGACGTGTGTGTATATACATGTGTATGGGGGTGGGTTGGGCCATTTCTTTCGTCGGTTTCCTTGCGCTTCCTCGCAAACGCGGGAGACAGCGACAAAGCAAATAAATAAATAGATAAAATGAATAGATAAATATATATATATATATATATATATATATATATATGTATATATATATATATATATATATATATATATATATATATATATATATATATGTATATATATATATATATATATTGATATATATATATATATATATATATATATATATATATATATATATATATATATATATATATATATATATATATATATATATATATATATATATATATATATATATATATATATATATATATATATATATATATATATATATATATATATATATATACATATTTATATATACATATATATATATATATATATATATATATATATATATATATATATATATATATATATATATATATATATATATCCCTGGGGATAGGGGAGAAAGAATACTTCCCACGTATTCCCTGCGTGTCGTAGAAGGCGACTAAAAGGGAAGGGAGCGGGGGGCTGGAAATCCTCCCCTCTTTTTCTTTTCTTTTTTTTTTCCCAAAGAAGGAACTGAGAAGGGGGCCAGATGAGGATATTCCCTCAAAGGCCCAGTCCTCTGTTCTTAACGCTACCTCGCTAATGCGGGAGATGGCGAATAGTATGAAAGAAAGAAAGAAAAGATATATATATATATATATATATATATATATATATATATATATATATATATATATATATATATATATATATATATATATATATATATATATATATATATATATATATATATATATATATATATATATATATATATATATATATTTATATATATATATATATATATATATATATATATATATATATATATATATATATATATATATATATATATATATATATTTATATATATATATATATATATATATATATATATATATATATATATATATATATATATATATATATATATATATATATAGAGTAAAAGCTTTGCGGAAGGTGAAAGCCGGCAAGATAGCAGGTTTGGATGGTATTGCAGTGGAATTTGTTAAAAAAGGGGGTGACTGTATTGTTGACTGGTTGGTAATGTTATTTAATGTATGTATGACTCATGGTGAGGTGCCTGAGGATTGGCGGAATGCGTGCATAGTGCCATTGTACAAAGGCAAAGGGAGACCAAATTGGAGGTGGAAAGATGGAGTGAAAAAGATTTTGTGTGATCGGGGCCTGAACATGCAGGAGGGTGAAAGGAGGGCAAGGAATAGAGTGAATTGGAGCGATGTGGTATACAGGGTTTGACGTGCTGTCAGTGGATTGAATCAAGGCATGTGAAGCGTCTGGGGTAAACCATGGAAAGCTGTGTAGGTATGTATATTTGCGTGTGTGGACGTGTGTATGTACATGTGTATGGGGGGGGGGGCCATTTCTTTCGTCTGTTTCCTTGCGCTACCTCGCAAACGCGGGAGTAGCGCAAGGAAACAGACGAAAGAAATGGCCCCCCCCCCCATATATATATATATATATATATATATATATATATATATATATATATATATATATATATATACATAAGGGGGACTTTTGGATGTATATGCTGAAAGGTGCATCTGGAGGGATGTCTGATCATTATCTTGTGGAGGCAAAGGTGAAGATTTGTAGCGGTTTTCAGAATAGAAGAGAGAATGATAGGGTAAAGAGAGTGATGAATGTAAGTGAGCTTGGGAAGTACCAGGAGAGATTGAGTTCAGAATGGAAAAAGGTGAGAGCAAAGGACGTAACTGGAACGTGGGAGGATTGGGATGTATCTAGGGAAGTATTGATGGCTTGCGCAAAAAATGCTTGTGGCAAGAGAAGCGTTGTAGGTGGGCAGATTAAGAAAGGTAATGAGTGGTGGGATGAAGTAACAATTTTAGTGGATGAAAAGAGAAAGGCATTTGGACAATTTTCGCAGGTAAATAGTGCTTATATGACTGGGAGATGTATAAAAGAAAGTGGCAGGAGGTCAAGAGAAAGGTGCACGAAATGAAAAAGAGGGCAAATGAGAGTTGGGGTAAGAAAGAATCATTAGATTTTAGGGAAAATATAAATATGTTTTGGAAGGAGGTAAATAAAGTGCGTAAGACAAGAGAAGAAATGGGAACATCGGTGAAGGGGCTAATGGGGAGGTAATAACAAGTCGTGGTGATATGAAAAGGAGATGGATTGAGTATTTTGAAGGTTTGTTGAATGTTTTAGATGATAGAGTGGCAGATATAGGGTTTTTTGGTCGAGGTGGTGTGCAAAGTGAAAGGGTTAGGGAGAATGGTTTGGTAAACAGAGAAGAGGTAATAAAAGCCTTGCATGAAAGCCGGCAAGGCGGCGGGTTTGCATGGTATTGCAGTGGAATTTATTATAAAAGGTGGTGACTGTGTTGTTCCCTGGTTGATGAGGATATTAAATGTATGTATGGCTCATGGTGAAGTGCCTTAGGATTGGCGGAATGCATGCATAGTTGCCATTGTTCAAAGGCAAAAGGGATAAAGGTGAGTGTTCAAATAACATAGGTATAAGTTTTTTGAGTATTTCTGGGGAATTTTATGGGAGGGTATTGATTGAGAGGGTGAAGGCATGTACAGAGCATGAGACTGGGGAAGAGCAGTGTGGTTTCAGAAATGATAGAGGATGTGTGGATCAGGTGTTTGCTTTGAAGAATGTATGTGAGAAATACTTAGAAAAACAAATGGATTTGTATATAGCGTTTATGGATCTGGAGAAGGCATATGATACAGATGATAGAGATGTTCTGTGGAAGGTATTAAGAGTATATGGTGTGGGAGGCAAGTTGCTAGATGCAGTGAAACGTTTTTATCGAGGATATAAAGCATGTATACGAGTAAGAAGAGAGGAAAGTGATTGCTTCCCAGTGAATGTCGTTTTACGACAGGGGTGCGTGATGTCTCCATGGTTGTTTAATCCGTTTATGGATGGTTTTTTTAGGGAGCTGAATGCAAGGGTTTTGGAGAGAGGGGCAAGTATGCAATCTTTTTCGGATGAGAGGGCTTGGGAAGTGAGTCAGTTGTTGTTCGCTGATGATACATCGCTGGTGGCTGATTTGGTTGAGAAACTGCAGAAGCTGGTGACTGAGTTTGGTAAAGTGTGTAAAAGAAGAAATATGAGAGTGAATGTGAATAAGAGCAAGGTTATTAGGTATAGTAGAGTTGAGGTACAAGTCAATTGAGGGTAAGCTTGAATGGAGAAAAACTGGAGGAAATGTGGCGTTTTAGATGTCTGGGAGTGGATTTGCCAGCGGATGGAACCATGGAAGCGGAAGTGAGTCACAAGGTGGAAGAGGGGGCGAAAGTTCTGGGAGCGTTGAAAAATGTGTGGAAGGCGAGAACATTATCCCGGAAAGCAAAAATGGGTATGTTTGAAGGAATAGATGCGAGTGCTATAGATAGGGTTGCACGAATGAGGGTGGATGTTTTGTAAATGAGATGTTTGCGGACAATATGTGGTGTGAGGTGGTTTGATCGAGTAAGTAATGAAAGGGTAAGAGAGATGTGCATTAATAAAAAGAGTGGATGAGAGAGCAGAAGAGGGTGTATCAAAAAGGATTATTCATATGGAGAAAATGTGTGAGGAAAGATTGACAGAGAGGATTTCTATGTCAGAGGTGGAGGGAACGAAGAGAAGTGAGAGACCAAATTGGAGGTGGCCAGGCACGATAAAGGCTATACCAGGTACTCATTCTTTTAACATGAATTAATTCAATTAAAAGAGTATACTTACACAAGAGTATCTGCGACGACAAACTGGAAAAAGAAATGATAAAAAGTAGGGTCTCCTGTATCACTCACCGCTCAGTGCAGGATACGTGTCGTCAAGTGTTACATTTGAGATGGAGAGATTGTATGGTCATGAAATCAGAAGCCTCCAGCCAACGTGTGGATATGGCTGAAATAAAAGACAGCTATTTAGGCCAAAGGGGTGACACGCGACAAAGAGAAAAAATGAATTTCATATATACTGTTACTTTCTTCCCAGAGACTGTGAAGTTGAACGAGGCAGGCGTCACCAGCTGCATCATCAAGGAATCCCGCTGCTATGAGAGGACAGACGATTTACATAGTTACAGCATAGTACTGTGAAACGTTTCTAGCTAGTGCCGATGAAGGACCAAAGTTGCGACTGTTTTGGAAAAAATATTTATAATTTCCCATACGTCGTTTTAGAACATAAGAACTATCACTTTTTGACCATACTGTGGTTTAGCTTCATTATCCACTGATATTCACAAATGGTGAAGAAAAAGCACTCCATTGACAGCCGTCATGTTAATAACATAAGTGAGGGACCTGGGCAAGTGAGTGGGTTCATTTGTACAGTGTATTAGGTACAGAGAAAATAGTCCACGAAAGAGGCAATTCCCAGGATGGGAATTGTCCCATAATACCAACACCTTCCAAACCTGCTTATATGTTCTCACGTGTGTGAGTACTTCTCTTGTGTCCTGTTCCTCCGTATATCCTGATACGTGTGGTTAGTCCTTCTATGTCCCGTACCACCATATATCACTATATGTATGGGTAGTCCTGTGTCCTGTACCTCCATATATCTCCACATGTTAGGGTAGTCCTTCTGTCGTGTACTTCTGTATATCCATTCATAAAATTTCTCCCATAATGGCTGCTGAAATTTACATATATGAATAGTTAATCAAGGG
>NC_092280.1:10743276-10762459 GCF_036320965.1 Panulirus ornatus
TTATTCACATTTACCCTTAACTTTCTTCTTTCACACACTTTACCAAACTCAGTCACCAGCTTCTGCAGTTTCTCACATGGATCAGCCACAAGCGCTGTATCATCACCGAACAACAACTGACTCACTTCCCAAGTTCTCTCATCCCCAACAGATTCCATACTTGCCCCTCTTTCCAAAACTCTTGCATTTACCTCCCTAACAAACCCATCCATAAACAAATTAAACAACCATGAAGACATCACACACCCCTGCCGCAAACCTACATTCACTGAGAACCAATCACTTTCCTCTCTTCCTACACGTACACATGCCTTACATCCTCGATAAAAACTTTTCACTGCTTCTAACAACTTGCCTCCCACACCATATATATATATATATATATATATATATATATATATATATATATATATATATATATATATATATATTGGAAAGGATCACAATTTTGCGCGTAATCAAGATATTCCTATGACTTCAAAGGGAAAATGAAACACGATAATTTCCCAAGTGCACTTTCATATAATAATCACATCATCAGGGAAGATACAAGAGAGAAATATAATTCAGTTGATATACATCGAAGAGACGAAGCTAGGACGCCGTTTGGTAAACATGTGTTTGTCCAAAACATACAACCTGTTTCGGACAATCACATGTTTACCAAATGGCTTCCTAGCTTCGTCTCTTCGATGTATATCAACTGACTGTTATATTTGTCTCTTGTGTCTCCCCTGATGATGTGATTATTGCACGAAAGTGCACTTGGGAACTTTTCGTGTTTCATTTTCTCCGTGGACTCATTGGAATATATGTATATATATATATATATATATGTAAAAATATATATATATATATATATATATATATATATATATATATATATATATATATATATATATATATATATACATTTCTTTTCTTTTTCTTTTAAACTATTCGACATTTTCCGCGTTAGCGAGGTAGCGTTAAGAACAGTGGACTGGGCCTTTTTTGCAGTATCCTCACCTGGCCCCCTCTGTTCCTTCCTTTGGAAAAAAAAAAAAAACGAGAGGGGAGGATTACCAGCCCCCGCTCCCTCCCCTCATAGTCGCCTTCTACGACACGCAGGAAATACGTCGGAAGCATTCTTAATCTCCCATCCCCAGGGACGGTATATATATATACATATATATATATATATATATATATATATATATATATATATATATATATATATATATATATATATATATATATATATATATATATATATATATTTCTTTTTTTTCTTTTTTTTTGCTTTGTCGCTGTCTCCCGCGTTTGCGAGGTAGCGCAAGGAAACAGACAAAAGAAATGGCCCAACCCACCCCCATACACATGTATATACATACGTCCACACACGCAAAATATATATACCTACACAGCTTTCCATGGTTTACCCCAGACGCTTCACACGCCCTGATTCAATCCACTGACAGCACGTCAACCCCGGTATACCACATCGCTCCAATTTACTCTATTCCTTGCCCTCCTTTCACCCTCCTGCATGTTCAGGCCCCGATCACACAAAATCTTTTTCACTCCATCTTTCCACCTCCAATTTGGTCTCCCTCGTCTCCTCGTTCCCTCCACCTCCGACACATATATCCTCTTGGTCAATCTTTCCTCACTCATTCTCTCCATGTGCCCAAACCATTTCAAAACACCCTCTTCTGCTCTCTCAACCACGCTCTTTTTATTTCCACACATCTCTCTTACCCTTACGTTACTTACTCGATCAAACCACCTCACACCACACATTGTCCTCAAATATCTCATTTCCAGCACATCCATCCTCCTGCGCACAACTCTATCCATAGCCCACGCCTCGCAACCATACAACATTGTTGGAACCACTATTCCTTCAAACATACTCATTTTTGCTTTCCGAGATAATGTTCTCGACTTCCACTGATTCTTCAAGGCTCCCACAATTTTCGCCCCCTCCCCCACCCTATGATCCACTTCCGCTTCCATGGTTCCATCCGCTGCCAGATCCACTCCCAGATATCTAAAACACTTCACTTCCTCCAGTTTTTCTCCATTCAAACTCACCTCCCAATTGACTTGACCCTAAACCCTACTGTACCTAATAACCTTGTTCTTATTCATATTTACTCTTAACTTTCTTCTTTCACACACTTTACCAAACTCAGTGACCAGCTTCTGCAGTTTCTCACATGAATCCGCCACCAGAGCTGTATCATCAGCGAACAACAACTGACTCACTTCCCAAGCTCTCTCATCCCCAACAGACTTCATATATATATATATATATATATATATATATATATATATATATATATATATATATATATATATATATATATATATATATATATATATATATATATATATATATATATATGTATATATATTATGTATTTGTTTATTTTGCTTTGTCACTGTTTCCCGCGTTTGCGTGGTAGCGCAAGCAAACAGACGAAGGAAATGGCCCAACCCACCCCTATACACATATATATACGTACACGTCCACACACGCAAATATACATACCTATATATCTCAATGTACACATATATATACACACACAGACATATACATATATACCCATGCACACAATTCACACTGTCTGCCTGTATTCATTCCCATTGCCATCCCGCCACACATGGAATACCATCCCCTTCCCCCCTCATGTGTGCAAGGTAGCGCTAGGAAAATACAACAAAATCCCTATTCGTTCACGCTCAGTCTCTAGCTGTCATGCAATAATGCCCGAAACCACAGCTCCCTTACCACATCCAGGCCCCATACAACTTTCCATGGTTTACCCCAGACGCTTCACATGCCTTGATTCAATCCACTGACAGCACGTCATCCTCGGTATACCACATCGATCTAATTCACTCTATTCCTTGCCCGCTTTTCACCCTCTTGCATGTTCAGGCCCCGATCACTCAAAATCTTATTCACTCCATCTTTCCACCTCCAATTTGGTCTCCCACTTCTCCTCGTTCCCTACACCTCCGACACATATATCCGCTTAGTTAATCTTTCCTCACTCATTCTCTCCATGTGCCCAAACCATTTCAAAACACTCTCTTCTACTCTCTCAACCACGCTCATTTTATTTCCACACATCTCTCTTACCCTTACATTACTTACTCGATCAAACCACCTCACACCACACATTGTCGTCAAACATCTCATTTCCAGCACATCGACCCTCCTGCGCACAACTCTATCCATAGCCCACGCCTCGCAACCATACAACATTGTTGGAACCATTATTCCGTCAAACATAACCATTTTTGCGTTCCGAGGTAATGTTCTCGACTTCCACACATTCGTCAAGGCTCCCAGGATTTTCGCCCCCTCCCCCACCCTATGATTCACTTCCGCTTCCATGGTTCCATCCGCTGCCAGATACACTCCCAGATATCTAAAACACTTTACTTCCTCCAGTTTTGCTCCATTCAAACTTACCTCCCAATTGACTTGACCCTCAACTCTACTGTACCTAATAACGTTGCTCTTATTCACATTTAATCTTAACTTTCTTCTTTCACACACTTTACCAAACTCAGTCACCAACTTCTGCAGTTTCTCACATGAATCAGCCACCAGCGCTGTATCATCAGCGAACAACAACTGACTCACTTCCCAAGCTCTCTCATCCACAACAGACTTCATACTTGCCCCTCTTTCCAAAACTCTTGCATTCACCTCCCTAGCAAACCCATCCATAAACAAATTAAACAACCATGGAGACATCACACACCCTTACCGCAAACCTACATTCACTGAAAACCAATCACTTTCCTCTCTTCCTACACGTACACATGCCTTACATCCTCGATAAAAACTTTTCACTGCTTCTAACAACTTGCCTCCAACACCATGTATTCTCAATACCTTCCACAGAGCATCTCTATCATCTCTATCATATGCCTTCTACAGATACATACAGATACATACATACAAATCCATTTGCTTTTCTAAGTATTTCTCACATACATTCTTCAAAGCAAACACCTGATCCACACATCCTCTACCACTTCTGAAACCACACTGCTCTTCCCCAATCTGATGCTCTGTACATGCCTTCACCCTCTCAATCAATACCCTCCCATATGATTTACTAGGAATACTCAACAAACTTATACCTCTGTAATTTGAGCACTCACTCTTATCCCCTTTGCCTTTGTACAATGGCACTATGCACGCATTCCACCAGTCCTCAGGCACCTCACCATGAGTCATACATACATCAAATAACCTTACCAACCAGTCAACAATACAGTCACCCCCTTTTTTCATAGATTCCATATATATATGTATATATATATATATATATATATATATATATATATATATATATATATATATATATATATATATATATATATATATATATATATATATATATATATATATATATATATAGAAATATATATATATATATGTATATATATATATATATATATATATATATATATATATATATATATATATATATATATATATATATATATATATATATATATATATATATATATATATATATATATATATATATATATATATATGTATAGAAATATATATATATATATATATATAGAAATATATATATATATATATATACATATATATATATATATATATATATATATATATATATATATATATATATATATATATATATATATATATATATATATATATATATATATATATATATATATATATATATATATATATATATATATATATATATATATATATATATATATATATATAAATATATATATACATATATATATACATATATATATATATATATATATATATATATATATATATATATATATATATATATATATATATATATATATATATATATATATATATATATATATATATATATATATATATATATATTTTTTTTACGAACTCAATGCTTAATCAAGCAAGGTCGCCAGTAACATATGTGTCATAAATGCTATACTGATCGCTGTCTTTGCAAGGACATTAGATTTGTCACGTTACACAACACAGGATAACGCTATCTTAACGTTATGGGATTAAAACAAACACCAGATTTAGAACTACTTATAATGAAAGAATTCAAGTGTACAAAGTTAAAGCATAAATCAGGCACGAATCATTTACGTTACCATTGAACATGAGTTTATCATTGAACATGAATCTAACACTGAACATGAGTTAACATTCCAGATAAGATTTCAAGCCAGGAGATCTCATTCCTTTATGACAAGTTGACTATAAAAGCATGACACAAGTCATTCATTGGTCAATTATATTACAATTAACTAAACGTGACGTGACACAGTAAACATCTTACAATCTAGGGCAGCGGTGGCTACGAGGCTCGAGACAGAGAAAACCTACATTTCCTTGCTGGGCTGAGAACTACTGAAGGGATCGACTCCCAGACGATCGTCTGAGCCTTTTATCTCAAGGACCATCAAGGCAGGAACGGCTAGCCACGCCTTGACCCGCCAACCATGGCTACCATATGTCGGAATGACCACAATTGGCCTTGATTGGTCAAAAGACTGATTGTCACGTCCTCATTCCAACGTGACTCGCTGGAGGAGTCCTAAGGTCCGGCCATCATCTTGCGTGAGTTCAAACTCCTTTGTTCCCTTGTTCAATACAGCAGCGAATGTACGGGATGACATACCCCGCAAATGGCCCACCGACTTGACCTGAAGCCTCTGATAAGGGTTCGGGTACTGGAAGACTGGTCAAGATCTATTTCAAAAAAGGATTACTAAGACATACACCTCGGTCATAGAAGTGAGGTACGAGCTGGTAGCAACAATCCCGCACACAAAGGCACACCAAACACAAAGACACACCACATATATATACGGACATGTGGGCACCCAAAAACACATGTTCATAACAATGTGTACATATATATATATATATATATATATATATATATATATATATATATATATATATATATATATATATATATATATATATATATATATATATATATATATATATATATATATATCGAGGATGTAAGGCATGTGTACGTGTAGGAAGAGAGGAAAGTGATTGGTTCTCAGTGAATGTAGGTTTGCGGCAGGGGTGTGTGATGTCTCCATGGTTGTTTAATTTGTTTATGGATGGGGTTGTTAGGGAGGTAAATGCAAGAGTTTTGGAAAGAGGGGCAAGTATGAAGTCTGTTGGGGATGAGAGAGCTTGGGAAGTGAGTCAGTTGTTGTTCGCTGATGATACAGCGCTGGTGGCTGATTCATGTGAGAAACTGCAGAAGCTGGTGACTGAGTTTGGTAAAGTGTGTGGAAGAAGAAAGTTAAGAGTAGATGTGAATAAGAGCAAGGTTATTAGGTACAGTAGGGTTGAGGGTCAAGTGAATTGGGAGGTGAGTTTGAATGAAGAAAAACTGTAGGAAGTGAAGTGTTTTAGATATCTGGGAGTGGATCTGGCAGCGGATGGAACCATGGAAGCGGAAGTGGATCATAGGGTGAGGGAGGGGGCGAAAATTCTGGGGGCCTTGAAGAATGTGTTGAAGTCGAGAACATTATCTCGGAAAGCAAAAATGGGTATGTTTGAAGGAATAGTGGTTCCAACAATGTTGTATGGTTGCGAGGCGTGGGCTATGGATAGAGTTGTCCGCAGGAGGATGGATGTGCTGGAAATGAGATGTTTGAGGACAATGTGTGGTGTGAGGTGGTTTGATCGAGTGAGTAACGTAAGGGTAAGAGAGATGTGTGGAAATAAAAAGAGCGTGGTTGAGAGAGCAAAAGAGGGTGTTTTGAAGTGGTTTGGGCACATGGAGAGAATGAGTGAGGAAAGATTGACCAAGAGGATATATGTGTCGGAGGTGGAGGGAACGAGGAGAAGAGGGAGACCAAATTGGAGGTGGAAAGATGGAGTGAAAAAGATTTTGTGTGATCGGGGCCTGAACATGCAGGAGGGTGAAAGGAGGGCAAGGAATAGAGTGAATTGGAGCGATGTGGTATACCGGGGTTGACGTGCTGTCAGTGGATTGAATCAAGGCATGTGAAGCGTCTGGGGTAAACCATGGAAAGCTGTGTAGGTATGTATATTTGCGTGTGTGGACGTATGTATATACATGTGTATGGGGGGGGGGGGGTTGGGCCATTTCTTTCGTCTGTTTCCTTGCGCTACCTCGCAAACGCGGGAGACAGCGACAAAGTATAATAAAAAAAGAAATAATATGTACATATATATATATATTAAATTGGTGGGTTTTTTGTATATGCTAAACTTAAACTTCTCTCCTTGTCTATGGATCATGCAATTCAAAAATGGTAACATACCATTATTTTCATTTTTACAGTAAATCTTATGGAAGGTACTAAATTGTTAAGTAAGTGGAGAAATATTTGTAAGTTTTCATTTGTTGGCCAAACAAAAAGAACATCACCTACATACCTAGACCAAATTGCATTAGAAGGTAAGATATCCTTTAGTAATTTTGTTTCAAAAAATTCCATATAAAGATTACTCAGTACAGGTGAAAGAGGGTTACCCATTGCCATACCAAATTTTTGAGCATAATAATCTCCATTAAATTGAAATACACGGTCTTTTAAACATAATCTTATCAGTTCAATGAAATTAGACTTTGAAACAGGTAAATGAATATCATCCAAGACATCAAATAAATATTCTAAAATATCATCAACTAGAACTTTAGTGAAAAGTGAGGAAACATCAAAGCTAACTAGTTTGAAATCAAAATTGATATTGATATTGTTTAGCTTGTTGACTAAATCTACATTGTTCATGATGTTTGAATTTGATCTTTCATTGATAAATCCCTTAAGATCTTTCATTGATAAATCCCTTAAGTTAGCAAAGACATCATTTTACAGAGTTGAGCCCAAACCTCCCATTGACACCAAGAATCTGTTAGTTCTCCCTTTTGATAATAATTTCATTCCCATGTTGCTTAAATCCTTTAATGTAAATGTTGCCTTTAGCAACAATAATACTATAAAGAATATGTTAATCAGGAATTCACCAGAAAATTCTCTTGGTTGCATCTATAAAGTTCCTTGTGGAAATTGTGATAAATTTTATGTTGGTCAGACTAGTAAGAATCTTTCTGTTAGACTTAAGCAACATAAATATAGTATAAGAACGGGACAAGAATCAAATGCCTTACTTAATCATGTTTAAAACTATGATCATTGTATTGACTGGAGTAACGCCATCTCAGTTGTTAACTCTAACTCTTATTTCCAAGAGAAATATCATTGAATCTTCTATCATTAAATACACAAAGAATTATAATGTTAATATCAGTGATGGTCTGTACAAATTAGATAACTTTAATGTTGATAAGATTTGTAATATGATAAGTTTATGAACGTTTGTTGTATGTTTTGGACAATCACATGTTTACCAAATGGCGTCCTAGCTTCGTCTCTTCTGTGTATATCAACTGACTATTATATTTCTCTCTTTTGTCTCCCGTGATGATGTGATTATTACACGAAAGTGCACTTGGGAGCTTTTTGTGTTTCATTTTCCTCGTGGACTCATAGGAATATCTTGATCACGCGCAAAATTGTGATCCTTTCCAACATATATATATATATATATATATATATATATATATATATATATATATATATATATATATATATATATATATATACATATATATATATATATATATATATACATATATATACATATATATATATATATATATATATATATATATATATATATATATATATATATATATATATATATATATATATATATATATATATATATATATATATATATATATATATATATATATATATATATTTTTTTTACCTCCCTAACAACCCCATCCATAAACAAATTAAACAACCATGGAGACATCACACACCCCTGCCGCAAACCTACATTCACTGAGAACCAATCACTTTCCTCTCTTCCTACACGTACACATGCCTTACATCCTCGATAAAAACTTTTCACTGCTTCTAACAACTTTCCTCCCACACCATATATCATAATACCTTCCACAGAGCATCTCTATCAACTCTATCATATGCCTTCTCCAGGTCCATAAATGGTACATACAAATCCATTTGCTTTTCTAAGTATTTCTCACATACATTCTTCAAAGCAAACACCTGATCCACACATCCTTTACCAATTCTGAAACAACACTGCAAGAGTTTTGGAAAGAGGGGTAAGTATGAAGTCTGTTGGGGATAAGAGAGCTTGAGAAGTGAGTCAGTTGTTGTTCGCTGATGATACAGCGCTGGTGGCTGATTCATGTGAGAAACTGCAGAAGCTGGTGACTGAGTTTGGTAAAGTGTGTGGAAGGAGAAAGTTAAGAGTAAATGTGAATAAGAGCAAGGTTATTAGGTACAGTAGGGTTGAGGGTCAAGTCAATTGGGAGGTGAGTTTGAATGGAGAAAAACTGGAGGAAGTGAAGTGTTTTAGATATCTGGGAGTGGATCTGGCAGCGGATGGAACCATGGAAGCGAAAGTTGATCACAGGGTGAGGGAGGGGGCGAAAATTCTGGGGGCCTTGAAGAATGTGTGGAAGTCGAGAACATTATCTCGGAAAGCAAAAATGGGTATGTTTGAAGGAATAGTGGTTCCAACAATGTTGTATGGTTGCGTGGCGTGGGCTATGGATAGAGTTGTGCGCAGGAGGATGGATGTGCTGGAAAGGAGATGTTTGAGGACAATGTGTGGTGTGAGGTGGTTTGATCGAGTGAGTAACGTAAGGGTAAGAGAGATGTGTGGAAACAAAAAGAGCGTGGTTGAGAGAGCAGAAGAGGGTGTTTTCAAATGGTTTGGGCACATGGAGAGAATGAGTGAGGAAAGATTGACCAAGAGGATATATGTGTCGGAGGTGGAGGGAACGAGAAGTAGGAGACCAAATTGGAGGTGGAAAGATGGAGTGAAAAAGATTTTTTGTGATCGGGGCCTGAACATGCAGGAGGGTGAAAGGAGGGCAAGGAATAGAGTGAATTGGATCGATGTGGTATACCGGGGATGACGTGCTGTCAGTGGATTGAATCAGGGCATGTGAAGCGTCTGGGGTAAACCATGGAAAGCTGTGTAGGTATGTATATTTGCGTGTGTGGACGTATGTATATACATGTGTATGGGGGTGGGTTGGGCCATTTCTTTCGTCTGTTTCCTGCGCTACCTCGCAAACGCGGGAGACAGCGATAAAGAAAAAAAAAATGGATGTTAATGTGCTGAGAGGTGCAATTGGAGGGATGTCTGATCATTATCTTGTGGAGGCTAAGGTGAAGATTTGTATGGGTTTTCAGAAAAGAAGAGTGAATGTTGGGGTGAAGAGGGTGGTGAGAGTAAGTTAGCTTGGGAAGGAGACTTGTGTGAGGAAGTACCAGGAGAGACTGAGTACAAAATGAAAAAAGGTGAGAACAATGGAAGTAAGAGGAGTGGGGGAGGAATGGGTTGTATTTAGGGAATCAGTGATGGATTGCGCAAAAGATGCTTGTGGCATAAGAAGAGTGGAGGTGGGTTGATTAGAAAGGGTAGTGAGTGGCGGGATGAAGATGTAAGATTATTAGTGAAAGAGAAGAGAGAGGCATTTGAACGATTTTTGCAGGGAAAAAATGCAATTGAGTGGGAGATGTATAAAAGAAAGAGACAGGAGGACAAGAGAAAGGTGCAAGAGGTGAAAAAGAGGGCAAATGAGAGTTGGGGTGAGAGAGTATCATTAAATTTTAAGGAGAATAAAAAGATGTTCTGGAAGGAGGTAAATAAATTGCGTAAGACAAGGGAGCAAATGGGAACTTCAGTGAAGGGCGCAAATGGGAAGGTGATAACAAGTAGTGGTGATGTGAGAAGGAGATGGAGTGAGTATTTTGAAGGTTTGTTGAATGTGTTTGATGAAAGAGTGGCAGATATAGTGTGTTTTGGTCGAGGTGGTGTGCAAAGTGAGAGGGTTAGGGAAAAAGATTTGGTAAAAAGAGAAGAGGCAGTAAAAGCTTTGCGGAAGATAAAAGCCGGCAAGGCAGCAGGTTTGGATGGTATTGCAGTGGATTTTATTAAAAAAGGGGGCGACTGTATTATCGACTGGTTGGTAAGGTTATTTAATGTATGTATGACTCATGGTGAGGTGCCTGAGGATTGGCGGAATGCGTGCATAGTGCCATTGTACAAAGGCAAAGGGGATAAGAGTGAGTGCTCAAACTACAGAGGTATAAGTTTGTTGAGCATTCTTGGTAAATTATATGGGAGGGTATTAATTGAGAGGGTGAAGGCATGTACAGAGCATCAGATTGAGGAAGAGCAGTGTGGTTTCAGAAATGGTAGAGGATGTGTGGATCAGGTGTTTGCTTTGAAGAATGTATATGAGAAATACTTAGAAAAGCAAATGGATTTGTATGCAGCATTTATGGATCTGGAAAAGGCATATGATAGAGTTGATAGAGATGCTCTGTGAAAGGTATTAAGAATATATGGTGTGGGAGGCAAGTTGTTAGAAGCAGTGAAAAGTTTTTATCGAGGATGTAAGGCATGTGTACGTGTAGGAAGAGAGGAAAGTGATTGGTTCTCAGTGAATGTAGGTTTGCGGCAGGGGTGTGTGATGTCTCCATGGTTGTTTAATTTGCTTATGGATGGGGTTGTTAGGGAGGTGAATGCAAGAGTTTTGGAAAGAGGGGCAAGTATGAAGTCTGTTGTGGATGAGAGAGCTTGGGAAGTGAGTCAGTTGTTGTTCGCTGATGATACAGCGCTGGTGGCTGATTCTTGTGAGAAACTGCAGAAGCTGGTGACTGAGTTTGGTAAAGTGTGTGAAAGAAGAAAGTTAAGAGTAAATGTGAATAAGAGCAAGGTTATTAGGTACAGTAGGGTTGAGTGTCAAGTCAATTGGGAGGTAAGTTTGAATGGAGAAAAACTGGAGGAAGTAAAGTGTTTTAGATATCTGGGAGTGGATCGGGCAGCGGATGGAACCATGGAAGCGGAAGTGAATCATAGGGTTGCGGAGGGGGCGAAAATTCTGGGAGCCTTGAAGAATGTGTGGAAGTCGAGAACATTATCTCGGAAAGCAAAAATGAGTATTTTTGAAGGAATAGTGGTAACAACAATGTTGTATGGTTGCGACGCGTGGGCTATGGATCGAGTTGTGCGCAGGAGGATGGATGTGTTGGAAATGAGATGTTTGAGGACTGTGTTAGTTGTTTTGATGTACGAGACGGGGTTATGGTGATGGGTGATTTGAATGCAAAGGTGAGTAATGTGGCAGTTGAGGAAATAAGTGGTATACATGGGGTGTTCAGTGTTGGAAATATAAATGGTCAAGAGCTTCAATATTTTTGTGCTGAAAAAGGACAGGTGATAGGGAGTACCTGGTTTAAAAAGAGAGATATACATAAGTATATGCATGTAAGGAGAGATGGCCAGATAGCGTTATTGCATTACGTGTTAATTGATAGGCGCGCGAAAGAGAAACTTTTGGATGTTAATCTGCTGAGGGGTGCAACTGGAGAGATGTCTGATCATTATCTTGTGTAGGCGAAGGTGAAGATTTGTAGAGGTTTTCAGAAAAGAGGAGAGAATGTCCAGGTGAAAAGAGTGGTGATAGTAAGTGAGCTTGGGAAGAAGACTTGTGTGAGGAAGTACCAGAAGAGACTGAGTACAGTATGGAAAAAGCTGAGAACAAAGGACGTAAGGGGAGTGGGGGAAGAATGGGATGTATTTAGGGAAGCAGTGATGGCTTGCGCAAAAGATGCTTGTGGCATGAGAAGCGTGGGAGTTGGGAAGATTAGAAAGGGTAGTGAGTGGTGGGATGAAGATGTAAGATTATTAGTGAAAGAGAAGAGAGAGGCATTTGGACGATTTTTGCAGGGAAATAATGCAAATGAGTGGGAGATGCATAAAAGAAAGAGGCAGGAGGTCAAGAAAAAGGTGCAAGAAGTGAGGAAGAGTACAAATGAGAGTTAGGCTGAGAGAGTATCATTATGTTTTAGGAAGAATAAAAAGATGTTTTGGAAGGAGTTAAATAAAGTGCGTAAGACAAGGGAACAAAGTGGAACTTCAGTGAAGGGGGCTAATGGGGAGGTGATAACAAGTAGTGGTGATGTGAGAAGATGGAGTGAGTATTTTGAAGGTTTGTTGAATGTGTTTGATGATAGAGTGGCAGATATAGGGTGTTTTAGTCGTGGTGGTGTGCAAAGTGAGAGGGTTAGGGATAATGATTTGGTAAACAGAGAAGAAGTAGTAAAAGCTTTGCGGAAGATGAAAGCCGGCAAGGCAGCGGGTTTGGATGGTATTGCAGTGGAATTCATTAAAACGGGGGTGACTGTATTGTTGACTTGTTGGTAAGGTTCTTTTATGTATGTATGACTCATGGTGAGGTGCCTGAGAATTGGCGTAATATTGCATAGTTCCTTTGTACAAAGGTATAGGGAATAAAAGTGAGTGCGCAAACTACAGAGGTATAAGTTTGTTATGTATTCCTGGGAACTTATATGGGAGGGTATTGATTGAGAGGGTGAAGACATGTACAATGCATCAGATTGGGAAGAACAGTGTGGTTTCAGAAGTGGTAGAGGATGTATGGATTAGGTGTTTGCTACGAAGAATGTATGTGAGAAATACTTAGAAAAGCAAATGGATTTGTATGTAGCATTTATGGATATGAAAAAGGCATATGATAAAGTTGCTAAAGATGCACTGTGTAAGGTTTTAAGAATATATGGTGTGGGTGGCAAGTTGTTAGAAGCAGTGAAAAGTTTCTATCGAGGATGTAAGGCATGTGTACGTGCAGGAAGATAGGAAAGTGATTGGTTCTCAGTGAATGTAGGTTTGCGGTAAGGGTGTGTGATGTCTAATTGGTTGTTTAATTTGTTTATGGATGGGGTTGTTAGGGAGGTGAATGCAAGAGTTTTGGAAAGAGGGGCAAGTATGAAGTCTGTTGTGGATGAGAGAGCTTGGGAAGTGAGTCAGTTGTTGTTCGCTGATGATACAGCGCTGGTGGCTGATTCATGTGAGAAACTGCAGAAGCTGGTGACTGAGTTTGGTAAAGTGTGTGAAAGAAGAAAGTTAAGAGTAAATGTGAATAAGAGCAACGTTATTAGGTACAATAGGGTTGAGGGTCAAGTCAATTGGGAGGTAAGTTTGAATGAAGAAAAACTGGAGGAAGTAAAGTGTTTTAGATATCTGGGAGTGGATCGGGCAGCGGATGGAACCAAGGAAGCGGAAGTGAATCATAGGGTGGGGGAGGGGGCGAAAATCCTGGGAGCCTTGGGAGAATGTGTGGAAGTCGAGAACATTATCTCGGAAAACAAAAATGGGTATGTTTGAAGGAATAGTGGGTCCAACAATGTTTTATGGTTGCGAGGCGTGGGCTATGAATAGAGTTGTGCGCAGGAGGGTGGATGTGCTGGAATGGAGATGTTTGAGGACCATGTGTGGTGTGAGGTGGTTTGATCGGGTAAGTAATGTAAGGGTAAGAGAGATGTGTGGAAATAAAAAGAGCTTGGTTGAGAGAGCAGAAGAGGGTGTTTTCAAATGGTTTGGGCACATGGAGAGAATGAGTGAGGAGAGATTGACCAAGAGGATATATGTGTCGGAGGTGGAGGGAACGAGGAGAAGTGGGAGACCAAATTGGAGGTGTAAAGATGGAATGAAAAAGATTTTGAGTGCTCGGGGCCTGAACATGCAGGAGGGTGAAAGGCGGGCAAGGAATAGAGTGAATTGGATCGATGTGGTATACTGGGGTTGACGTGCTGTCAGTGGATTGAATCAGGGCATGTGAAGCGTCTGGGGTAAACCATGGAAAGTTGTGTGGTGCCTGGATGTGGAAAGGGAGCTGCGGTTTCGGCAATTATTGCATGACAGCTAGAGACTGAGTGTGAACGAATGAAGCCTTTGTTGTCTTTTCCTAGCGCTACCTCGCACACATGAGGGGGGAGGGGGATGGTATTCCATGTGTGGCGAGGTGGCGATGGGAATGAATAAAGGCAGACAGTGTGAATTGTGTGCATGGGTATATATGTATGTGTCTGTGTGTGTACATTGAGATGTATAGATATGTATATTTGCGTGTGTGGACGTGTATGTATATACATGTGTATGGGGGTGGGTTGGGCTATTTCTTTCGTCTGTATCCTTGCGCTACCACGGAAACGCGGGAGACAGCGACAAAGCAAAATAAAAAAAAACGGAAATATATATATATATATATATATATATATATATATATAT
Source organism: Panulirus ornatus (assembly GCF_036320965.1). NCBI lineage: Eukaryota > Metazoa > Arthropoda > Malacostraca > Decapoda > Palinuridae > Panulirus > Panulirus ornatus. The sequence continues at coordinate 10,758,491 of NC_092280.1, forward strand.
ATATATATATATATATATATATATATATATATATATATATATATATATACATATATATTTTGCTTTTTGTTTTTTTTTTTGCTTTGTCGCTGTCTCCCGCGTTTGCGAGGTAGCGCAAGGAAACAGACGAAAGAAATGGCCCAATCCACCCCCATACACATGTATATACATACGTCCACACACGCAAATATACATACCTACACAGCTTTCCATGGTTTACCCCAGACGCTTCACATGCCTTGATTCAATCCACTGACAACACGTCAACCCCGGTATACCACATCGCTCCAATTCACTCTATTCCTTGCCCTCCTTTCACCCTCCTGCATGTTCAGGCCCCGATCACACTCAATCTTTTTCACTCCATCTTTCCACCTTCAATTTGGTCTCCCTCTTCTCCTCGTTCCCTCCACCTCCGACACATATATCCTCTTGGTCAATCTTTCCTCACTCATTCTCTCCATGTGACCAAACCATTTCAAAACACCCTCTTCTGCTCTCTCAACCACGCTCTTTTTATTTCCACACATCTCTCTTACCCTTACGTTACTTACTCGATCAAACCACCTCACACCACACATTGTCCTCGAACATCTCATTTCCAGCACATCCATCCTCCTGCGCACAACTCTATCCATAGTCCACGCCTCGCAACCATACAACATTGTTGGAACCACTATTCCTTCAAACATACTCATTTTTGCTTTCCGAGATAATGTTCTCGACTTCCACACATTCTTCAAGACTCCCAGAATTTTTGCCCCCTCCCCCACCCTATGATCCACTTCCGCTCCCATGTTTCCATCCGCTGCCCGATCCACTCCCAGATATCTAAAACACTTCACTTCCTCCAGGTTTTCTCCATTCAAACTCACCTCCCAATTGACTTGACCCTCAACCCTACTGTACCTAATAACCTTGCTCTTATTCACATTTACTCTTAACTTTCTTCTTTCACACACTTTAACAAACTCAGTCACCAGCTTCTGCAGTTTCTCACATGAATCAGCCACCAGCGCTGTATCATCAGCGAACAACAACTGACTCACTTCCCAAGCTCTTTCATCCCCAACAGACTTCATCCTTGCCCCTCTTTCCAAAACTCTTGCATTCACCTCCCTAACAACCCCATCCATAAACAAATTAAACAACCATGGAGACATTACACACCCCTGCCGCAAACCTACATTCACTGAGAACCAATCACTTTCCTCTCTTCCTACACGAACACATGCCTTACTTCCTCGATAAAAACTTTTAACTGCTTCTAACAACTTGCCTCCCACACCATATATTTTTAATACCTTCCACAGAGCACCTCTATCAACTCTATCATATGCCTTCTCCAGATCCATAAATGCTACATACAAATCCATTTGCTTTTCTAAGTATTTCTCACATACATTCTTCAAAGCAAACTCCTGATCGACACATCCTCTACCACTTCTGAAACCACACTGCTCTTCCCCAATCTGATGCTCTGTACATGCCTTCACCCTCTCACTCAATACCCTCCCATACAATTTGCCAGGAATACTCAACAAACTTATACCTCTGTAATTTGAGCACTCACTCTTATCCCCTTTGCCTTTGTACAATGGCACTATGCACGTATTCCGCCAATCCTCAGGCACCTCACCATGAGTCATATATACATTAACTAACCTTACCAACCAGTCAACAATACAGTCACCCCCTTTTTTATTAAATTCCACTGCAATACCATCCAAACCTGCTGCCTTGCCGGCTTTCATCTTCCGCAAAGCTTTTACTACCTCTTCTCTGTTTACCAAGTCATTTTCCCTAACCCTCGCACTTTGCACACCACCTCGACCAAAACACCCTATATCTGCCACTCTATCATGAAACACATTCAACAAACCTTCAAAATACTCACTCCATCTCCTTCTCACATCACCACTACTTGTTATCACCTCCCCATTTGCGCCCTTCACTGAAGTTCCCATTTGCTCCCTTGTCTTACGCACTTTATTTACCTCCTTCCAGAACATCTTTTTATTCTCCCTAAAATTTAATGATACTCTCTCACCCCAACTCTCATTTGCACTTTTTTTCACCTCTTGCACCTTTTTCTTGCCCTCCTGTCTCTTTCTAAATTGTTTCTTACATTTTTCACATGTATATATATGTATGTGTGTGTGTGTGTGTATGTGTGTGTGTGTTTGTGTTTTTGTGTGTATGTGTATATATATATGTATATTATCCCTGGGGATAGGGATGAAAGAATACTTCCCACGCATTCCTCGCGTGTCGTAGAAAGCGACTAGAGGGGACGGGAGCGGGGGGCCAGAAATCCTCCCCTCCTTGTATTTTTTTTTATTCTTTTTTTTAACTTTCTAAAATGGGAAACAGAAGAAGGAGTCACGCGGGGAGTGCTCATCCTCCTCGAAGGCTCAGATTGGGGTGCCTAAATGTCTGTGGATGTAACCAAGATGTGAAAAAGGAGAGATAGGTACTATGTTTGAGGAAAGGAACCTGGATGTTTTGGCTCTGAGTGAAACGAAGCTCAAGGGTAAAGGGGAAGAGTGGTTTGGGAATGTCTTGGGAGTAAAGTCAGGGGTTAGTGAGAGGACAAGAGCAAGGGAAGGAGTAGCAGTACTCCTGAAACAGGAGTTGTGGAAGTATGTGATAGAATGTAAGAAAGTAAATATTCGATTAATATGGGTAAAACTGAAAGTTGATGGAGAGAGATGGGTGATTATTGGTGCATATGCACCTGGGCATGAGAAGAAAGATCATGAGAGGCAAGTGGTTTGGGAGCAGCTGAATGAGTGTGTTAGTGGTTTTGATGCACGAGACCGGGTTATAGTGTTGGGTGATTTGAATGCAAAGGTGAGTAATGTGGCAGTTGAGGGAATAATTGGTATACATGGGGTGTTCAGTGTTGTAAATGGAAATGATGAAGAGCTTGTAGATTTATGTGCTGAAAAAGGACTGGTGATTGGGAATACCTGGTTAAAAAGCGAGATATACATAAGTATACTTATGTAAGCAGGAGAGATGGCCAGAGAGCGTTATTGGATTACATGTTGATTGACAGGCGCGCGAAAGAGAGACTTTTGGATGTTAATGTGCTGAGAGGTGCAACTGGAGGGATGTCTGATCATTATCTTGTGGAGGCTAAGGTGAAGATTTGTATGGGTTTCCAGAAAAGAAGAGTGAATGTTGGGGTGAAGAGGGTGGTGAGATTAAGTGAGCTTGGGAAGGAGACTTGTGTGAGGAAGTACCAGGAGAGACTGAGTACAGAAATGAAAAAGGTGAGAACAATGGAAGTAAGGGGAGTGGGGGAGGAATGGGATGTATTTAGGGAATCAGTGATGGACTGCGCAAAAGATGCTTGTGGCATGAGAAGAGTGGGAGGTGGGTTGATTAGAAAGGGTAGTGAGTGGTGGGATGAAAAAGTAAGAGTATTAGTGAAAGAGAAGAGAGAGGCATTTGCACGATTTTTGTAGGGAAAAATGAAATTGAGTGGGAGACGTATAAAAGAAAGAGACAGGAGGTCAAGATATATATATATATATATATATACATATATATATATATATATATATATATATATATATATATATATATATATATATATATATATATATATATATATATATATATATATATATATATATATATATATATATATATATATATATATATATATATATATATATATATATATATATATATATATATATATATATATATATATATATATATATATATATATATCGACCAACTTTTGGGGTAGATGGAAAGCTGTGTTGACCGTGGACCAACTGCCGGTAACCAGGACTCGAACACATATGGTCGACCCTGGTAGGCCCCTGCATGCGCCACGGTTATGAACGTTAACCACTACACCCTGATATTATGATTTGTAACTAGGAGAGTCGTATGTAAAACCATCTGATCAAATACAATATCTTAAGCAGAGAGGATATTTTTTAAAAGCAA
>NC_092280.1:10762559-10867044 GCF_036320965.1 Panulirus ornatus
GAATGCTTGCATAGTGCCATTGTACAAAGGCAAAGAGGATAAGAGTGAGAGCTCAAATTACAGACGTATAAGTTTGTTAGGTATTCCCGGTAAATTATATGGGAGGGTATTGATTGAGAGGGTTAATGCATGTACAGAGCATCAGATTGGGGAAGAGGAGTGTGGTTTCAGAAGTGGTAGGGGATGTGTGAATCAGGTGTTTGCTTTGAAGAATGTATGTGAAAAATACTTAAAAAAAGCAAATGGATTTGTATGTAGCATTTATGGATCTGGAGAAGGCATATGATAGAATTGATAGAGATGCTCTGTGGAAGGTAATAAGAATATATGGTGTGGAAGGCAAATTGTTATAAGCAGAGAAGAGTTTTTATCGAGGATGTAAGTCATGTGTACGTGTGGTAAGAGAGGAAAGTGATTAGTTCTCAGTGAATGTAGGTTTGCGGCAGGGGTGTGTGATGTCTTCATGGTTGTTTAATTTGTTTATGGGTGGGGTTGTTAGGGAGTTGAATGCAAGAGCTTTGGAAAGAGGTACAAGTATGCAGTCTGTTGTGAATGAGAGAGCTTGTGAAGTGAGTCAGTTGTTGTTCGCTGGTGATACAGCGCTAATGGCTGATTCATGTAAGAAACTACAGAAGCTGATGACTGCGTTTGGTAAAGTGTGTGAAAGAAGAAAGTTAAGAGTAAATGTGAATAAGAATAAGGTTATTAGGTACAGTAAGGTTGAGGATCAAGTCAATTGGGAGGTAAATTTGAATGGAGAAAAAATAGAGGAAGTAAAGTGGTTTAGATATCTGGGAGTGAATCTGGCATCGGATGAAACCATGGAAGCGGGAGTGAATCATAGGGTGGGGAAGGGGGCGATAATTCTGTGAGCCTTGAAGAATGTTTGACAGTCGAGAACATTATCTCGGAAAACAAAAATTTGTATGTTTGAAGGAATAGTGGTTCCAATAATGTTGCATGGATGCCAGGCGTGGGCTATGGATAGAGCTGTGCGCAGGAGGGTGGATGTGCTTGAAATGAGATGTTTGAGGAGAATATGTGGTGTGAGGTGGTTTGAACGAGTAAGTAATGTAAGGGTAAGAGAGATGTGTCGAAATAAAAAGAGTGTGGTTGAGAGAGCAGTAGAGGGTTTTTTGAAATGGTTTGGTCACATGGAGAGAATGAGTGAGGAAAGATTGACCAAGAGGATATATGTGTCAGAGGTGGAGGGAACGAGATGTGGGAGACCAAATTGGAGGTGGAAAGATGGAGTGAAAAAGATTTTGAGTGATCCGGGCCAGAAAATGCAGGATTGTGAAAGGCGTACAAGGAATAGTGTGAATTGGAACGATGTGGTATACCGGGGTCGACGTGCTGTCAATGGATTGAACTAGGGCATGTGAAGTGTCTAGGGTAAACCATGGAAAGTTCTGTTGGGTCTGGATGTGGAAAGGGAGCTATGGTTTCGGTGCATTATTACATGACAGCTAGAATCTGAGTGGTAACGAATGTGGCCTTTGTTGTCTTTTCCTAGCGATACCTCGCACATATGAGGGGGGAGGGGGTTGTTATTCCATGTGTGGCGAGGTGGTGATGGGAATAGATAAAGGCAGATAGTATGAATTATGTACATGTGTATATATATATGTCTGTGTGTGTATATATATGTGTACATTGAGATGTATATATATATATGTATATATATATATATATATATATATATATATATATATATATATATATATATATATATATATATATATATATATATATATATATATATATATATATATATATATATATATATATATATATATATATATATATATATATATATATATATATGTATATATATGAATATATGTACTAAGTAATCTTTATGTGGAATTTTTTGAAACAAAATGACTAAAGGATTTCTTACCTTCTAATGGAATTTTGTTTAGGTATGTACATGATGTTCTTTGTGTTTGGCCAACAAATGAAAATTTGCAAATATTTCTCCCCTTACTTAACAATTTACTACATTCCATCAAATTTACTGTAGAAAATGAAAATAATGGTATGTTACCATTTTTCGATTGCATGATCCATAGACAAGGAAACAAGTTTAAGTTTAGCATATACAGAAAACCCACCAATGTATACTCATATATCCATTATTACTCATCTCAACATGACAGAGATGAATTATCATCATTTCAATCTATGTTCCTAAGGGCATTACGTATTTGCAGTCCAGAGTTTATTGATGATGAGTTTGAGAAAATATATTCTATTGGATCTAAGTTAAAGTACCCTAGATCTTTCATTGAGAAATCCCTTAAGTTAGCAAAGAAATCACTTATTTGAGTTGAGCCCAAACCTCCCATTGACACCAAGAATCTTTAGTTCTCCCTTTTGATAATAATTTCACTTTGCTTCTCATGTTGCTTAAATCCTTTAATGTAAATGTTGCCTTTAGCAACAATAACACTATAAAGAATATCTTAATCAGGAATTCACCAGAAAATTCTCTTGGTTGCATCTATAAAGTTCCTTGTGGAAACTGTGATAAATTTTATGTTGGTCAGACTGGTAAGTATCTTTCTGTTAGACTTAAGCAACATAAGTATTGTAAAAGAACGGGACAAGAATCAAATGCCTTGTTTAATCATGTTAAAAACTATGATCATTGTATTGACTGGAGTAACGCCATTTCAGTTGTTAACTCTAACTCTATTACCAAGAGAAATATCATTAAATCTTCTATAATTGAATACACAAAGAATTATAATCTTAATATTGGTGATGGTCTGTACAAATGAGATAACTTTATTGTTGATAAGATTTGTAAAATGATAAGTTTATGAACGCTCATTGGATGTTTTGGACAATCACATGTTTACCAAATGGCGTCGTAGCTTCATCTCTTCGATGTATATCAACTGACTGTTACATTTCTCTCTTGTGTCTCCCCTGATGATGATGTGATTATTACAGGAAAGTGCACTTGGGAACTTTTCGTGTTTCATTTTCCACGTGGACTCATAGGAATATATATATATATATATATATATATATATATATATATATATATATATATATATATATATATATATATATATATATATATATATAGAGTAAATGTGAATAAGAGCAAGGTTATTAGGTACAGTAGGGTTGAGGGTCAAGTCAATTGGGAGGTGAGTTTGAATGGAGAAAAACTGGAGGAAGTGAAGTGTTTTAGATATCTGGGAGTGGATCTGGCAGCGGATGGAACCATGGAAGCGGAAGTGGATCATAGGGTGGGGGAGGGGGCGAAAATTCTGGGAGCCTTGAAGAATGTGTGGAAGTCGAGAACATTATCTCGGAAAGCAAAAATGGGTATGTTTGAAGGAATAGTGGTTCCAACAATGTTGTATGGTTGCGAGGCGTGGACTATGGATAGAGTTGTGCGCAGGAGGATGGATGTGCTGGAAATGAGATGTTTTAGGACAATGTGTGGTGTGAGGTGGTTTGATCGAGTAAGTAACGTAAGGGTAAGAGAGATGTGTGGAAATAAAAAGAGCGTGGTTGAGAGAGCAGAAGAGGGTGTTTTGAAATGGTTTGGGCACATGGAGAGAATGAGTGAGGAAAGATTGACCAAGAGGATATATGTGTCGGAGGTGGAGGGAACGAGGAGAAGAGGGAGACCAAATTGGAGGTGGAAAGATGGAGTGAAAAAGATTTTGTGTGATCGGGGCCTGAACATGCAGGAGGGTGAAAGGAGGGCAAGGAATAGAGTGAATTGGAGCGATGTGGTATACCGGGGTTGACGTGCTGTCAGTGATAATAATGGATCCATACATCCTCTACCACTCCTGAAACCACACTGCTCTTCCCCAATCTGATGCTCTGTACATGCCTTCACCCTCTCAATCAATACCCTCCCATATAATTTACCAGGAATACTCAACAAACTTATACCTCTCTAATTTGAGCACTCACTCATATCCCCTTTGCCTCTGTACAATGGCACTATGCAAGTATTTCGCTAATCCTCATGCACCTCAACATGAATCATACATGCATTAAATAACCTTACCAACAGTCAACAATATAGTCAACCCCTTTTTTAATAAATTTCACTGCAATACCATCCAAACCTGCTGCCTTGCCGGCTTTAATCTTCCGCAAAGCTTTTACTACCTCTTCTCTGTTTACCAAATCATTTTCCCTAACCCTCTCACTTTGAACACCACCTCGACCAGAATACCCTATATCTGCCACTCTATCATCAAAAACATTCAACAAGCCTTCAGAATACTCACTCCATCTCCTTCTCACATCACCACCACTAGTTTTCACCTCCCCATTAGCCCCCTTCACTGAAGTTCCCATTTGCTCCCTTGTCTTACGGACTTTATTTACCTCCTTCAAAAACATGTTTTTATTTTCCCTAAAATTTAATGATACTCTGTCACCCCAACTCTAATTTCCCCTGTTTTTCACCTATTGCACCTTTCTCTTGACCTTCTGCCTCTTTCTTTTATATATCTCCGACATATTTGCATCTTTTCCCTGCAAAAATCGTCCAAATGCCTCTCTCGTCTCTTTCACTAATAATCTTACTTCTTCATCCCACCACTCAATACCCTTTCTAATCAACCCACCTCCCACGCTTCTCATGCCACAAGCATCTTTTGCGCAAGCCATACTGAAGACTAAATTGGAGGTGGAAGGATAGAGTGAAAAAAAATTTTGAGTGATCGGGGCCTGAACATGCAGGAGGGTGAAAGGCATGCAAGGAATAAAGTGAATTGGAGCGATGTGGTATACCGGGTTCGACATGCTGTCAATGGATTGAACCATGGCATGTGAAGCGTCTGGGGTAAATCATGGAAAGTTCTGTGGGGCCTGGATGTGGAAAGGGAGCTGTGGTTTCGGTGCATTATTACATGACAGGTAGAGACTGAATGTGAACGAATTGGGCCTTAGTTGTCTTTTGCTAGCGCTACGTCGCACACATGAGGGGGGAGGGGGTTGTTATTCCATGTGTGGCGAGGTGGCGATGGGAATAAATAAAGGCAGAATGTATGAAGTATTTACATTTGTATATATATATATATATATATATATATATATATATATATATATATATATATATATATATATATATATATATATATATATATATATATATATATATATATATATATATATATATATATATATGAAAGCCGGTAAGGCAGCAGGTTTGGATGGTATTGCAGTGGAATTTATTAAAAAAGGGGGTGACTGTATTGTTGACTGGTTGGTAAGGTTATTTAAAGTATATATGACTCACGGTGAGGTGCCTGTGGTTTGGCGGAATGCGTGCATTGTGCCATTGTACAAAAACAAAGGGGATAAGAGTGAGTGCTCAAATTACAGAGGTATAAGTTTGTTGAGTATTCCTGGTAAATTATATGGGAGGGTATTGATTGAGAGGGTGAAGGCATGTACAGAGCATCAGATTGGGGAATAGCAGTGTGGTTTCAGAAGTGGTAGAGGATGTGTGGATCAGGTGTTTGCTTTGAAGAATGTATGTGAGAAAAACTTAGAAAAGCAAATGGATTTGTATGTAGCATTTATGGATCTGGAGAAGGCATATGATAGAGTTGATAGAGATGCTCTGTGGAAGGTATTAAGAATATATGGTGTGGGAGGAAAGTTGTTAGAAGCAGTGAAAAGTTTTTATCGAGGATGTAAGGCATGTGTACGTGTAGGAAGAGAGGAAAGTGATTGGTTCTCAGTGAATGTAGGTTTGCGGCAGGGGTGTGTGATGTCTCCATGGTTGTTTAATTTGTTTATGGATGGGGTTGTTAGGGAGGTGAATGCAAGAGTTTTGGAAAGAGGGGCAAGTATGAAGTCTGTTGGGGATGAGAGAGCTTGGGAAGTGAGTCAGTTGTTGTTCGCTGATGATAGAGCGCTAGTGGCTGATTCATGTGAGAAACTGCAGAAGCTGGTGACTGAGTTTGGTAAAGTGTGTGAAAGAAGAAAGTTAAGAGTAAATGTGAATAAGAATAAGGTTATTAGGTACAGTAGGGTTGAGGGTCAAGTCAATTAGGAGGTGAGTTTGAATGGAGAAAAACTGGAGGAAGTGAAGTGTTTTAGATATCTGGGAGTGGATCAGGCAGCGGATGGAACCATGGAAGCGGAAGTGGATCATAGGGTGGGGGAGGGGGCGAAAATTCTGGGAGCCTTGAAGAATGTGTGGAAGTCGAGAACATTATCTCGGAAAGCAAAAATGGGTATGTTTGAAGGAATAGTGGTTCCAACAATGTTGTATGGTTGCGAGGCGTGGGCTATGGATAGAGTTGTGCGCAGGAGGATGGATGTGCTGGAAATGAGATGTTTGAGGACAATGTGTGGTGTGAGGTGGTTTGATCGAGTGAGTAACGTAAGGGTAAGAGAGATGTGTGGAAATAAAAAGAGCGTGGTTGAGAGAGCAGAAGAGGGTGTTTTGAAATTGTTTGGGCACATGGAGAGAATGAGTGAGGAAAGATTGACCAAGAGGATATATGTGTCGGAGGTGGAGGGAACGAGGAGAAGAGGGAGACCAAATTGGAGGTGGAAAGATGGAGTGAAAAAGATTTTGTGTGATCGGGGCCTGAACATGCAGGAGGGTGAAAGGAGGGCAAGGAATAGAGTGAATTGGAGCGATGTGGTATACCGGGGTTGACGTGCTGTCAGTGAATTGAATCGGGGCATGTGAAGTCGTCTGGGGTAAACCATGGAAAGCTGTGTAGGTATGTATATTTGCGTGTGTGGACGCATGTATATACATGAGCATGGGGGTGGGTTGGGCCATTTCTTTCGTCTGTTTCCTTGCGCTACCTCGCAAACGCGGGAGACAGCAAAAAAAAGAAAAAAAAAAAATATATATATATATATATATATATATATATATATATATATATATATATATATATATATATTGGTATTATCCTTGATCGCTGTTTCCCATGTCAGCGACGTAGTGTAAGGAAAATAAAAGAGGAATGGCCCAACCACCCACATACACATATATATACATAAATGCACATATACATACATATACATTTCAGTGAGGGAGGCAAGTTGTTAGAAGCAGTGAAAAGTTTTTATCGAGGATGTAAGGCATGTGTACGTGTAGGAAGAGAGGAAAGTGATTGGTTCTCAGTGAATGTAGGTTTGCGGCAGGGGTGTGTGATGTCTCCATGGTTGTTTAATTTGTTTATGGATGGGGTTGTTAGGGAGGTGAATGCAAGAGTTTTGGAAAGAGGGGCAAGTATGAAGTTTGTTGGGGATGAGAGAGCTTGGGAAGTGAGTCAGTTGCTGTTCGCTGATGATACAGCGCTGGTGGCTGATTCATGTGAGAAACTGAAGAAGCTGGAGACTGGGTTTGGTAAAGTGTGTGAAAGAAGAAAGTTAAGAGTAAATGTGAATAAGAACAAGGTTATTAGGTACAGTAGGGTTGAGGGTCAAGTCAATTGGGAGGTGAGTTTGAATGGAGAAAAACTGGAGGAAGTGAAGTGTTTTAGATATCTGGGAGTGGATCTGGCAGCGGATGGACCATGGAAGCGGAAGTGGATCATAGGGTGGGGGAGGGGGCGAAAATTCTGGGAGCCTTGAAGAATGTGTGGAAGTCGAGAACATTATCTCGGAAAGCAAAAATGGGTATGTTTGAAGGAATAGTGGTTCCAACAATGTTGTATGGTTGCGAGGCGTGGGCTATGGATAGAGTTGTGCGCAGGAGGATGGATGTGCTGGAAATGAGATGTTTGAGGACCATGTGTGGTGTGAGGTTGTTTGATCGAGTGAGTAACGTAAGGGTAAGAGAGATGTGTGGAAATAAAAAGAGCGTGGTTGAGAGAGCAGAAGAGGGTGTTTTGAAATGGTTTGGGCACATGGAGAGAATGAGTGAGGAAAGATTGACCAAGAGGATATATGTGTCGGAGGTGGAAGGAACGAGGAGAAGAGGGAGACCAAATTGGAGGTGGAAAGATGGAGTGAAAAAGATTTTGTGTGATCGGGGCCTGAACATGCAGGAGGGTGAAAGGAGGGCAAGGAATAGAGTGAATTGGAGCGATGTGGTATACCGGGGTTGACGTGCTGTCAGTGGATTGAATCAAGGCATATGAAGCGTCTGGGGTAAACCATGGAAAGCTGTGTAGGTGTGTATATTTGCGTGTGTGGACGTATGTATATACATGTGTATGGGGGTGGATTGGGCCATTTCTTTCGTCTGTTTCCTTGCGCTACCTCGCAAATGCGGGAGACAGCGGCAAAGCAAAAAAAAGAAAAAAAAAAAAAAAAAAAAATATATATATATATATATATATATATATATATATATATATATATATATATATATATATATATATATATATATATACATATATATATATATATATATATATATAAACATATATATATAAATATATATATATATATATATATATATATATATATATATATATATATATATATATATATATATATATATATATATATATATATATATATATATATATATATATATATATATATATATATGTGTGTACATTGAGATGTAAAGGTATGTATGTTTGTGTGTGTGGACGTGTATGTATATACATGTGTATGTCGGTGGGTTGGGCCATTCTTTCGTCTGTTTCCTTGCGCTACCTCGCTAACGCGGGAGACAGCGACGAAGGAAAAAAAAAATATAATATATATATATATATATATATATATATATATATATATATATATATATATATATATATATATATATATATATATATATATTCCTAATATTCTTAATACCTTCCACAGAGCATCTCTATCAACTCTATCATATGCCTTCTCCAGATCCATAAATGCTACATACAAATCCATTTGCTTTTCTAAGTATTTCTCACATACATTCTTCAAAGCAAACACCTGATCCACACATCCTCTACCACTTCTGAAACCGCACTGCTCTTCCCCAATCTGATGCTCTGTACATGCCTTCACCCTCTCAATCAATACCCACCCATATAATTTACCAGGAATACTCAACAAACTTATACCTCTGTAATTTGAACACTCACTCTTATCCCCTTTGCCTTTGTACAATGGCACTATGCACGCATTCCGCCAATCCTCAGGCACCTCACCATGAGTCATACATACATTAAATAACCTTACCAACCAGTCAACAATACAGTCACCCCCTTTCTTAATAAATTCCACTGCAATACCATCCAAACCTGCTGCCTTGCCGGCTTTCATCTTCCGCAAAGCTTTTACTACCTCTTCTCTGTTTACCAAATCATTTTCCCTAACCCTCTCACTTTGCACACCACCTCGACCAAAACACCCTATATCTGCCACTCTGTCATCAGACACATTCAACAAACCTTCAAAATACTCATTCCATCTCCTTCTCACATCACCGCTACTTGTTATCACCTCCCCATTTACGCCCTTCACTGAAGTTCCCATTTGCTCCCTTGTCTTACGCACCCTATTTACCTCCTTCCAGAACATCTTTTTATTCTCCCTAAAATTTAATGATACTCTCTCACCCCAACTCTCATTTGCCCTTTTTTTCACCTCTTGCACCTTTCTCTTGACCTCCTGTCTCTTTCTTTTATACTTCTCCCACTCAATTGCATTTTTTCCCTGCAAAAATCGTCCAAATGCCTCTCTCTTCTCTTTCACTAATACTCTTACTTCTTCATCCCACCACACACTACCCTTTCTAAACAGCCCACCTCCCACTCTTCTCATGCCACAAGCATCTTTTGCGCAATCCATCACTGATTCCCTAAATACATCCCATTTCTCCCCGACTCCCCTTACTTCCATTGTTCTCACCTTTTTCCATTCTGCACACAGTCTCTCCTGGTACTTCCCCACACAGGTCTCCTTCCCAAGGGTGAAAGGAGAGCAAGAAATAGAGTGAATTGGAGTCATGTGGTATACAGGGGTTGACGTGCTGTCAGTGGATTGAAGCAAGGCATGTGAAGCGTCTGGGGTAAACCATGGAAAGCTGTGTAGGTATGTATATTTGCGTGTGTGGACGTGTGTATGTACATGTGTATGGGGGGGGTTGGGCCATTTCTTTCGTCTGTTTCCTTGCGCTACCTCGCAAACGCGGGAGACAGCGACAAAGTATAAAAAAAAAAAAATATATATATATATATATATATATATATATATATATATATATATATATATATATATATATATATATATATATATATATATATATATATATATATATATATTTTCTTTTTTTTTCTCTTTTTTTTTTTTTGCTTTGTCGCTGTCTCCCGCGTTTGCGAGGTAGCGCAAGGACACAGACGAAAGAAATGGCCCAACCCACCCCATACACATGTATATACATACGTCCACACACACGCAAATATACATACCTACACAGCTTTCCATGGTTTACCCCAGACGCTTCACATGCCTTGATTCAATCCACTGACAGCACGTCAACCCGGTATACCACATCGCTCCAATTCACTCTATTCCTTGCCGTCCTTTCACCCTGCTGCATGTTCAGGCCCCGATCACACAAAATCTTTTTCACTCCATCTTTCCACCTCCAATTTGGTCTCCCTCTTCTCCTCGTTCCCTCCACCTCCGACACATATATCCTCTTGGTCAATCTTTCCTCACTCATTCTCTCCATGTGACCAAACCATTTCAAAACACCCTCTTCTGCTCTCTCAACCACGCTCTTTTTATTTCCACACATCTCTCTTACCCTTACGTTACTTACTCGTTCAAACCACCTCACACCACACATTGTACTCAAACATCTCATCTCTAGCACATCCATCCTCCTGCGCACAACTCTATCCATAATCCACGCCTCGCAACCATACAACATTGTTGGAACCACTATTCCTTCAAACATACCCATTTTTGCTTTCCGAGATAATGTTCTCGACTTCCACACATTCTTCAAGGCTCCCAGAATTTTCGCCCCCTCCCCCACCCTATGATCCACTTCCGCTTCCATGGTTCCATCCGCTGCCAGATCCACTCCCAGATATCTAAAACACTTCACTTCCTCCAGTTTTTCTCCATTGAAACTCACCTCCCAATTGACTTGACCCTCAACCCTACTGTACCTAATAACCTTGCTCTTATTCACATTTACTCTTAACTTTCTTCTTTCACACACTTTACCAAACTCAGTCACCAGCTTCTGCAGTTTCTCACATGAATCAGCCACCAGCGCTGCATCATCAGCGAACAACAACCGTCTCACTTCCCAAGCTCTCTCATCCCCAGCAGACTTCATACTTGCCCCTCTTTCCAAAACTCTTGCATTCACCTCCCTAACAAACCCATCCATAAACAAATTAAACAACCATGGAGACATCACACACCCCTGCCGCAAACCTACATTCACTGAGAACCAATCACTTTCCTCTCTTCCTACACGTACACATGCCTTACATCCTCGATAAAAGCTTTTCACTGCTTCTAACTACTTGCATCCCACACCATATATTCTTAATACCTTCCACAGAGCATCTCTATCAACTCTATCATATGCCTTCTCCAGATCCATAAATGCTACATACAAATCCATTTGCTTTTCTAAGTATTTCTCACATACATTTTTCAAAGCAAACACCTGATCCACACATCCTCTACCACTTCTGAAACCACACTGCTCTTCCCCAATCTGATGCTCTGTACATGCCTTCACCCTCTCAATCAATACCCTCCCATATAATTTGCCAGGAATACTCAACAAACTTATACCTCTGTAATTTGAGTACTCACTCTTATCCCCTTTGCCTTTGTACAACGGCACTATGCACGCATTCCGCCAATCCTCAGGCACCTCACCATGAGTCATACATACATTAAATAACCTTACCAACCAGTCAACAATACAGTCACCCCCTTTTTTAATAAATTCCACTGCAATACCATCCAAACCTGCTGCCTTGCCGGCTTTCATCTTCCGCAAAGCTTTTACTACCTCTTCTCTGTTTACCAAATCATTTTCCCTAACCCACGCACTTTGCACACCACCTCGACCAAAACACACTATATCTGCCACTCTATCATCAAACACATTCAACAAACCTTCAAAATACTCACTCCATCTCCTTCTCACATCACCACTACTTGTTATCACCTCGCCATTTACGCCCTTCACTGAAGTTCCCATTTGCTCCCTTGTCTTACGCACTTTATATACCTCCTTCCAGAACATCTTTTTATTCTCCCTAAAATTTAAAGATACTCTCTCACCCCAACTCTCATTTGCCCTTTTTTTCACCTCTTGCACCTTTCTCTTGACCTCCTGTCTCTTTCTTTTATACGTCCCCACTCAATTGCATTTTTTCCCTTCGTAGGAGATATGGCCAGATAGCGTTATTGGATTACGTGTTAATTGACAGGCGCGCGAAAGAGAGACCTTTGGATGTTAATGTGCTGAGAGGTGCAAATGGAGGGATGTCTGATCATTATCTTGTGGAGGTGAACGTGAAGATTTGTATGGGTTTTCAGAAAAGAAGAGAGAAGGTTAGGGTGGAGAGGGTGGTGAGAGTAAGTGAGCCTGGGAAGGAGACTTGTGTGAGGAAGTACCAGGAGAGAATGAGTACAGAATGGAAAAAGTTGAAAACAAAGGAGGTAAGGGGAGTGGGGGAGGAATGGGATGTATTTAGGGAAGCAGTGATGGCTTGCGCAAAATATGCTTGTGGCATGAGAAGCGAGGGAGGTGGGTTGGTTAGAAAGGGTAGTGAGTGGTGGGATGAAGAAGCAAGATTATTAGTGAAAGAAAAGAGAGAGGCATTTGGGCGATTTTTGCATGGAAAAATGCAAATGAGTGGGATATGTATAAAAGAAAGAGGCAGGAGGTCAAGAGAAAGGTTCAAGAGGTGAAAAAGAGGGCAAATAAGAGTTGGGGTGAGAGAGTATCATTAAATTTTAGGGAGAATAAAATGATGTTCTGGAAGGAGGTAAATAAAGTGCGTAAGAAAAGGGAGCAAATGGGAACTTCAGTGAAGGGGGCTAATTGGGACGTGATAAGAAGTAGTGGTGAAGTGAGAAGGAGATGGAGTGAGTATTTTGAAGGTTTGTTGAATGTGTTTGATGATAGAGTGGCAGATTTAGAGTGTTTTAGTCGAGGTGGTGAGCAAAGTAAGAGGGTTAGGGAAAATGATTTGGTAAATAGAGAAGAGGTAGTAAAAGCTTTGCGGAAGATGAAAGCCGGCAAATCAGCAGGTTTGGATGGTATTGCAGCGGAATTTATTAAAAAAGGGGGTGACTGTATTGTTGACTGGTTGGTATGGTTATTTAATGTATGTATGATTCATGGTGAGGTGCCTGAGGATTGGCGGAATGCTTGCATAGTGCCATTGTACAAATGCAAAGGGGATAAGAGTGAGTGCTCAAATTACAGAGGTATAAGTTTGTTGAGTATTCCTGGTAGATCATATGGGAGGGTATTGATTGAGAGGGTGAAGGCATGTACAGAGCGTCAGATTGGGGAGGAGCAGTGTGGTTTCAGAAGAGGTAGAGGATGTGTGGATCAGGTGTTTCATTTTAAGAATGTATGTGAGAAATTCTTAGAAAAGCAAATGGATTTGTATGTAGCATTTATGGGCCTGGAAAAGGCATATGATAGAGTTGACAGAGATGCTCTGTGGAAGGTACTAAGAATATATGGTGTGGGAGGCAAGTTGTTAGAAGCAGTGAAAAGTTTTTATCGAGGATGTAAGGTATGTGTAAGTGTAGGAAGAGAGTAAAGTCATTGGTTCTTAGTGAATGTAGGCTTGCGGCAGGGTTGTGTGACGTCTCCATGGTTGTTTAATTTGTTTATGGATAGGGGGTGTTAGGGAGGTAAATGCAAGAGTTTTGGAAAGAGGGGCAAGTATGAAGTCTGTTGGGGATGAGAGAGCTTGGGAAGTGAGTCAGTTGTTGTTCGGTGATGATACAGCGCTGGTGGCTGATTCATGTGAGAAACTGCAGAAGCTGGTGACTGAGTTTGGTAAAGTGTGTGAAAGAAGAAAGTTAAGAGTAAATGTGAATAAGAGCAAGGTTATTAGGTACAGTAGGGTTGAGGGTCAAGTCAATTAGGAGGTAAGTTTTAATGGAAAAAAACTGGAGGAAGTAAAGTGTTTTAGATATCTGGGAGTGAATCTGACAACGGATGGAACCATGGAAGCGGAAGTGAATCATAGCGTGGTGGAGGAGACGAAAATCATTGGAGCCTTGAAGAATGTGTGGAAGTCGAGAACATTATCTCGGAAAGTAGAAATGTGTAAGTTTGAAGGAATAGTTGTTCCAACAATGTTTTATGGTTGCGAGGCGCGGGCTATGGATAGAGTTATGCGCAGGAGGGTGGATGTGCTGGAAATGAGATGTTTGAGGACATTGTGTGGTGTGAGGTGGTTCGATCGAATAAGTAATGTAAGGGTAAGATAGATGTGTGCAAATAAAAAGAGCGTGGTTGAGAGCAGAAGAGGGTGTGTTGAAATGGTTTGGGCACATGGAGAAAATGAGTTAGGAAAGATTGACCAAGAGGATATATGTGTCGGAGGTGGATGGAACGAGGAAAAGTGGGAGACCAAATTGGAGGTGGAAAGTTGGAGTGAAAAAGATTTTGAGTGAACGGGGCCTGAACATGCAGGAGGGTGAAAGGAGGGCAAGGAATAGAGTGAATTGGATCGATGTGGTATACCGAGGTTGACGGGCTGTCAGTGGATTGAATCAGGGCATGTGAATCGTCTGGGGTAAACCTTGGAAAGCTGTGTGGGGCCTGGATGTGGAAAGGGAGCTGTGGTTTCGGGTATTATTGGGTGACAGCTAGAGACTGAGTGTGAACTAATGGGGCCTTTGTTGTTTTTTCCTAGCGCTACCCCGCACACATGAGTGATCGGGGCCTGAACATGCAGGAGGGTGAAAGGCGGTTAAGGAATAGAGTGAATTGGATCGATGTGGTATACCGGGGTCGACGTGCTGTCAATGAATTGAGTCAGGGAATGTGAAGCGTCTTGGGTGAACCATGGAAGGTTCTGTTGGGCCTGGATGTGGAGAGGGAGCTGTGGTTTCGGGTATTATTGCATGGCAGCTAGAGACTGAGTGTGGACGAATGGGGGGGCCTTTGTTCTCTTTTCTTAGCGCTACCTCGCACACTTGAAGGACGGAGAGGGATGTTATTCCACGTGTGGTGATGTGGTGATGGGAATAAATAAAGGCAGACAGTATGAATTATGTACATGTGTATATATGTATAGGTATGTATATTTGCGTGTGTGGACTTGTATGTATATAAATGTGTGTCGGGGTGGGTTGGGCCATTTCTTTCGTTTGTTTCCTTGCGCTAACTCGCAAACGCGGGAGACAACGACAAAGCAAAATAAATAAATAAATGAATAAAAATATATATATATATATATATATATATATATATATATATATATATATATATATATATATATATATATATATATATATATATATGTATATATATATATATATATATATATATATATATATATATATATATTTATTTATTTTTTTTTTTTTGCTTTGTCGCTGTCTCCCGCGTTTGCGAGGTAGCGCAAGGAAACAGACGAAAGAAATGGCCCAACCCACCCCCATACACATGTATATACATACGTCCACACACGCAAATATACATACCTACACAGCTTTCCATGGTTTACCCCAGACGCTTCACATGCCTTGATTCAATCCGCTGACAGCACGTCAATCCCGGTATACCATACCGCTCCAATTCACTCTATTCCTTGCCCTCCTTTCACCCTCCTGCATGTTCAGGCCCCGATCACACAAAATCTTTTTCACTCCATCTTTCCACCTCCAATTTGGTCTCCCTCTTCTCCTCGTTCCCTCCACCTCCGACACATATATTCTCTTGGTCAATCTTTCCTCACTCATTCTCTCCATGTGCCCGAACCATTTCAAAACACCCTCTTCTGCTCTCTCAACCACGCTCTTTTTATTTCCACACATCTCTCTTACCCTTACGTTACTTACTCGATCAAACCACCTCACACCACATATTGTCCTCAAACATCTCATTTCCAGCACATCCATCCTCCTGCGCACAACTCTATCCATAGCCCACGCCTCGCAACCATACAACATTGTTGGAACCACTATTCCTTCAAACATACCCATTTTTGCTTTCCGATATAATGTTCTCGACTTCCACACATTCTTCAAGGCTCCCAGAATTTTCGCCCCCTCCCACACCCTATGATCCACTTCCGCTTCCATGGTTCCATCCGCTGCCAGATCCACTCCCAGATATCTAAAACACTTCACTTCCTCCAGTTTTTCTCCATTCAAACTCACCTCCCAATTGACTTGACCTCTCAACCCTACTGTACCTAATAACCTTGCTCTTATTCACATTTACTCTTAACTTTCTTCTTTCACACACTTTACCAAACTCAGTCACCAGCTTCTGCAGTTTCTCACATGACTGGTTGGTAAGGTTATTTAATGTATGTATGACTCATGGTGAGGTGCCTGAGGATTGGCGGAATGCGTGCATAGTGCCATTGTACAAAGGCAAATGGAATAAGAGTGAGTGCTCAAATTACAGAGGTATAAGTTTGTTGAGTATACCTGGTAAATTATATGGGAGGATAGTGATTGAGAGGGTGAAGGCATGTACAGAGCATCAGATTGGGGAAGAGCAGTGTTGTTTCAGAAGTGGTAGAGGATGTGTGGATCAGGTGTTTGCTTTGAAGAATGTATGTGAGAAATACTGAGAAAAGCAAATGGATTTATATGTAGCAATTATGGATCTGGAGAAGGCATATGATAGAGTTGATAGAGATGCTCTGTGGAGGGTATTAAGAATATATGGTGTGGGAGGCAAGTTGTTAGAAGCAGTGAAAAGTTTTTATCGAGGATGTAAGGCATGTGTACGTGTAGGAAGAGAGGAAAGTGATTGGTTCTCAGTGAATGTAGGTTTGCGGCAGGGGTGTGTGATGTCTCCATGCTTGTTTAATTTGTTTATGGATGGGGTTGTTAGGGAGGTGAATGCAAGAGTTTTGGAACGAGCGGCAAGTATGAAGTCTGTTGGGGATGAGAGAGCTTGGGAAGTAAGTCAGTTGTTGTTCGCCGGTGATACAGCGCTGGTGGCTGATTCATGTGAGAAACTGAAGAAGCTGGTGACTGAGTTTGGTAAAGTGTGTGAAAGAAGAAAGCTAAGAGTAAATGTGAATAAGAGCAAGGT
Source organism: Panulirus ornatus (assembly GCF_036320965.1). Lineage (NCBI taxonomy): Eukaryota > Metazoa > Arthropoda > Malacostraca > Decapoda > Palinuridae > Panulirus > Panulirus ornatus. The sequence goes on from NC_092280.1 coordinate 10,779,751, forward strand.
TATTAGGTACAGTAGGGTTGATGGTCAAGTCAAATGGGAGGTAAGTTTGGATGGAGCAAAACTGGAGGAAGTAAAGTGTTTTAGATATCTGGGAGTGGATCTGGCAGCGGATGGAACCATGGAAGCGGAAGTGGATCATAGGGTGGGGGAGGGGGCGAAAATTCTGGGAGCCTTGAAGAATGTGTGGAAGTCGAGAACATTATCTCGGAAAGCAAAAATGGGTATGTTTGAAGGAATAGTGGTTCCAACAATGTTGTATGGTTGCGAGGCGTGGGCTATGGGTAGAGTTGTGCGCAGGAGGATGGATGTGCTGGAAATGAGATGTTTAAGGATAATGTGTGGTGTGAGGTGGTTTGATCGAGTAAGTAACGTAAGGGTAAGAGAGATGTGTGGAAATAAAAAGAGCGTGGTTGAGAGACAAGAAGAGGGTGTTTTGAAATGGTTTGGGCACATGGAGAGAATGAGTGAGGAAAGATTGACCAAGAGGATATATGTGTCGGAGGTGGAGGGAACGAGGAGAAGTGGGAGACCAAATTGGAGGTGGAAAGATGGAATGAAAAAGATTTTGTGTGATCGGGCCTGAACATGCAAGAGGGTGAAAGGAGGGCAAGGAATAGAGTGAATTGGATCGATGTGATATACCGGGGTTGACGTGCTGTCAGTGGATTGAATCAGGGCTTGTGAAGCGTCTGGGGTAAACCATGGAAAGCTGTGTAGGTATGTATATTTGAGTGTGAGGACGTATGTATATACATGTGTATGGGGGTGGGTTGGGCCATTTCTTTCGTCTGTTTCCTTGCGCTACCTCGCAAACGCGGGAGACAGCGAGAAAGCCAAAAAAAAAAGAGAAAAAAAATGAAATATATATATATATATATATATATATATATATATATATATATATATATTCTTTTCTTTTAAACTATTAGCCATTTCCCGCGTTAGCGAGGTAGCGTTAAGAACAGAGAACTTGGCCTTTTTTGGAATATCCTCACCTGGCCCCCTCTGTTCCTTCTTTTGGAAAATTAAAAAAAAAAAAAAAAACGAGAGGGGAGGATTTCCAGCCCCCCGCTCCCTCCCCTTTTAGTCGCCTTCTACGACACGCAGGGAATACGTGGGAAGTATTCTTAATCCCCTATCCCCAGGGATACATATATATATATATATATATATATATATATATATATATATATATATATATATATATATATATATATATATATATATATATTTTATATTATTATTATACTTTGTCGCTGTCTCCCGCGTTTGCGAGGTAGCGCAAGGAAACAGACGAAAGAAATGGCCCAACCCCCCTCCCCCATACACATGTATATACATACGTCCACACACGCAAATACCTACACAGCTTTCCATGGTTTACCCCAGACGCTTCACATGCCCCGATTCAATCCACTGACAGCACGTCAACCCCGGTATACCACATCGCCCCAATTCACTCTATTCCTTGCCCTCCTTTCACCCTCCTGCATGTTCAGGCCCCGATCACACAAAATCCTTTTCACTCCATCCTTCCACCTCCAATTTGGTCTCCCTCTTCTCCTTGTTCCCTCCACCTCCGACACATATATCTTCTTGGTCAATCTCTCCTCACTCATCCTCTCCATGTGCCCAAACCACTTCAAAACACCCTCTTCTGCTCTCTCAACCACGTTCTTTTTATTACCACACATCTCTCTTACCCTTACGTTACTCACTCGATCAAACCACCTCACACCACACATTGTCCTCAAACATCTCATTTCCAGCACATCCATCCTCCTGCGCACAACTCTATCCATATCCCACGCCTCGCAACCATACAACATTGTTGGAACCACTATTCCTTCAAACATACCCATTTTTGCTTTCCGAGATAATGTTCTCGACTTCCACACATTCTTCAAGGCCCCCAGGATTTTCGCCCCCTCCCCTACCCTATGATCCACTTCCGCTTCCATGGTTCCATCCGCTGCCAGATCCACTGCCAGATATCTAAAACACTTCACTTCCTCCAGTTTTTCTCCATTCAAACTCACCTCCCAATTGACTTGACCCTCAACCCTACTGTACCTAATAACCTTGCTCTTATTCACATTTACTCTTAACTTTCTTCTTTCACACACTTTTCCAAACTCAGTCACCAGCTTCTGTAGTTTCTCACATGAATCAGCCACCAGCGCTGTATCATCAGCGAACAACAACTGACTCACTTCCCAAGCTCTCTCATCCCCAAAAGATTTCATACTTGCCCCTCTCTCCAAAACTCTTGCATTTACCTCTCTAACAACCCCATCCATAAACGAATTAAAGAACCATGGAGACATCACACACCCCTGCCGCAAACCTACATTCACTGAGAACCAATCACTTTCCTCTCTTCCTACACGTACACATGCCTTACATCCTCGATAAAAACTTTTCACTGCTTCTAACAACTTTCCTCCCACACCATATATTCTTAATACCTTCCACAGAGCATCTCTATCAACTCTATCATATGCCTTCTCCATATCCATAAATGCTACATACAAATCCATTTGCTTTTCTAAGTATTTCTCACATACATTCTTCAAAGCAAACACCTGATCCACACATCCTCTACCACTTCTGAAACCACACTGCTCTTCCCCAATCTGATGCTCTGTACATGCCTTCACCCTCTCAATCAATACCCTCCCATATAATTTACCAGGAATACTCAACAGACTTATACCTCTGTAATTTGAGCACTCACTCTTATCCCCTTTGCCTTTGTACAATGGCACTATGCAAGCATTCCGCCAATCCTCAGGCACCTCACCATGAGTCATACATACATTAAATAACCTTACCAACCAGTCAACAATACAGTCACCCCCTTTTTTAATAAATTCCACTGCAATACCATCCAAACCTGTTGCCTTGCCGGCTTTCATCTTCCGCAAAGCTTTCACTACCTCTTCTCTGTTTACCAAATCATTTTCCCTAACCCTCTCACATTGCACAGCACCTCGACCAAAACACCCTATATCTGCCACTCTATCATCAAACACATTCAACAAACCTTCAAAATACTCACTCCATCTCCTTCTCACATCACCACTACTTGTTTTCACCTCCCCATTTGCGCCCTTCACTGAAGTTCCCATTTGCTCCCTTGTCTTACGCACTTTATTTACCTCCTTCCAGAACATCTTTTTATTCTCCCTAAAATTTAATGATACTCTCTCACCCCAACTCTCATTTGCCCTTTTTTTCACCTCTTGCACCTTTCTCTTGACCTCCTGTCTCTTTCTTTTATACATCTCCCACTCAATTGCATTTTTTCCCTGCAAAAATCGTCCAAATGCCTCTCTCTTCTCTTTCACTAATACTCTTACTTCTTCATCCCACCACTCACTACCCTTTCTAATCAACCCACCTCCCACTCTTCTCATGCCACAAGCATCTTTTGCGCAATCCATCACTGATTCCCTAAATACATCCCATTCCTCCCCCACTCCCCTTACTTCCATTGTTCTCACCTTTTTCCATTCTGTACTCAGTCTCTCCTGGTACTTCCTCACACATGTCTCTTTCTCAAGCTCACTTACTCTCACCACCCTCTTCACCCCAACATTCACTCTTCTTTTCTGAAAACCCATACAAATCTTCACCTTAGCCTCCACAAGATAATGATCAGACATCCCTCCAGTTGCACCTCTCAGCACATTAACATCCAAAAGTCTCTCTTTCGCACGCCTGTCAATTAACACGTAATCCAATAACGCTCTCTGGCCATCTCTCCTACTTACATAAGTATACTTATGTATATCTCGCTTTTTAAACCAGGTATTCCCAATCATCAGTCCTTTTTCAGCACATAAATCTACAAGCTCTTCACCATTTCCATTTACAACACTGAACACCCCATGTATACCAATTATTCCCTCAACTGCCACATTACTCACCTTTGCATTCAAATCACCCATCACTATGACCCGGTCTCGTGCATCAAAACCACTAATACACTCATTTAGCTGCTCCCAAAACATTTGCCTCTCTTGATCTTTCTTCTCATGCCCAGGTGCATATGCACCAATAATCACCCACCTCTCTCCACCAACTTTCAGTTTTACCCATATTAATCGAGAATTTACTTTCTTACACTCTATCACATACTCCCACAACTCCTGTTTCAGGAGTATTGCTACTCCTTCCCTTGCTCTTGTCCTCTCACTAACCCCTGACTTTACTCCCCAGACATTCCCAAACCACTCTTCCCCTTTACCCTTGAGCTTCGTTTCACTCAGAGCCAAACCATCCAGGTTCCTTTCCTCAAACATACTACCTATCTCTCCTTTTTTCACATCTTGGTTACATCCACACACATTTAGGCACCCCACTCTGAGCCTTCGAGGAGGATGAGTACTCCCCGCGTGACTCCTTCTTCTGTTTCCCATTTTCGAAAGTTAATACAAGGAGGGGAGGATTTCTGGCCCCCCGCTCCCATATATATATATATATATATATATATATATATATATATATATATATATATATATATATATATATATATATATATATATTTGTCCCTGGGGATAGGGGAGAAAGAATACTTCCCACGTATTCCCTGCGTGTCGTAGAAGGCGACTAAAAGGGAAGGGAGCGTGGGGGCTGGAAATCCTCCCCTCGCATTTTTTTTTTTTTTTTTTTTTTCAAAAAGAGGGAACAGAGAAGAGGGCCAGGTGAGGATATTCCCTCAAAGGCCCAGTCCTCTGTTCTTAACGCTACCTCGCTATTGCGGGAAATGGCGAATAGTTTAAAAAAAAAAAGAAATATATATATAAATATATAATATAAATATAAATATATATAAAATAAATATATAAATATATAAATATAAATATATAAATATATATATTGGATTGGCGGAATGCGTGCATAGTGCCATTGTACAAAGGCAAAGGGGATAAGAGTGAGTGCTCAAATTACAGAGGTATAAGTTTGTTGAGTATTCCTGGTAAATTATATGGGAGGGTATTGATTGAGAGGGTGAAGGCATGTACAGAGCATCAGATTGGGGAAGAGCAGTGCGGTTTCAGAAGTGGTAGAGGATGTGTGGATCAGGTGTTTGCTTTGAAGAATGTATGTGAGAAATACTTAGAAAAGCAAATGGATTTGTATGTAGCATTTATGGATCTGGAGAAGGCATATGATAGAGTTGATAGAGATGCTCTGTGGAAGGTATTAAGAATATATGGTGTGGGAGGCAAGTTGTTAGAAGCAGTGAAAAGTTTTTATCGAGGATGTAAGGCATGTGTACGTGTAGGAAGAGAGGAAAGTGATTGGTTCTCAGTGAATGTAGGTCTGCGGCAGGGGTGTGTGATGTCTCCATGGTTGTTTAATTTGTTTATGGATGGGGTTGTAAAGGAGGTAAATGCAAGAGTCCTGGAAAGAGGGGCAAGTATGAAGTCTGTTGGGGATGAGAGAGCTTGGGAAGTGAGTCAGTTGTTGTTCGCTGATGATACAGCGCTGGTGGCTGATTCATGTGAGAAACTGCAGAAGCTGGTGAATGAGTTTGGTAAAGTGTGTGGAAGAAGAAAGTTGAGAGTAAATGTGAATAAGAGCAAGGTTATTAGGTACAGTAGGGGTGAGGGTCAAGTCAATTGGGAGGTGAGTTTGAATGGAGAAAAACTGGAGGAAGTGAAGTGTTTTAGATATCTGGGAGTGGATCTGTCAGCGGATGGAACCATGGAAGCGGAAGTGGATCATAGGGTGGGGGAGGGGGCGAAAATTTTGGGAGCCTTGAAAAATGTGTGGAAGTCGAGAACATTATCTCGGAAAGCAAAAATGGGTATGTTTGAGGGAATAGTGGTTCCAACAATGCTGTATGGTTGCGAGGCGTGGGCTATGGATAGAGATGTGCGCAGGAGGATGGATGTGCTGGAAATGAGATGTTTGAGGACAATGTGTGGTGTGAGGTGGTTTGATCGAGTAAGTAACGTAAGGGTAAGAGAGATGTGTGGAAATAAAAAGAGCGTGGTTGAGAGAGCAGAAGAGGGTGTTTTGAAATGGTTTGGGCACATGGAGAGAATGAGTGAGGAGAGATTGACCAAGAGGATATATGTGTCGGAGGTGGAGCGAACGAGGAGAAGAGGGAGACCAAATTGGAGGTGGAAAGATGGAGTGAAAAAGATTTTGTGTGATCGGGGCCTGAACATGCAGGAGGGTGAAAGGAGGGCAAGAAATAGAGTGAATTGGAGTCATGTGGTATACAGGGGTTGACGTGCTGTCAGTGGATTGAAGCAAGGCATGTGAAGCGTCTGGGGTAAACCATGGAAAGCTGTGTAGGTATGTATATTTGCGTGTGTGGACGTGTGTATGTACATGTGTATGGGGGGGGGGGTTGGGCCATTTCTTTCGTCTGTTTCCTTGCGCTACCTCGCAAACGCGGGAGACAGCGACAAAGTATAAAAAAAAAAAAAAAAAAAAAAAAAAATATATATATATATATATATATATATATATATATATATATATATATACATATATATACACGTGTGATTGTCCAAAACATACAACGAGCGTTCATAAACTTATCATTTTGCAAATCTTTTTAACAATAAGTTTATCTGATTTGTATAGACCATCACTAATAGTTAGATTATAATTCTTTTTGTGTTTAATGATAGAAGATTCAATGATATATATATATATATATATATATATATATATATATATATATATATATATATATATATATATATATATATATATATATATATATATATATATATATATATATATATATATATATATATATATATATATATATATATATATATATATTTAATATATATATATATATATATATATATATTTTTTTTTTTTTTTTATACTTTGTCGCTGTCTCCCGCGTTTGCGAGGTAGCGCAAGGAAACAGACGAAAGAAATGGCCCAACCCCCCCCATACACATGTACATACACACGTCCACACACGCAAATATACATACCTACACAGCTTTCCATGGTTTACCCCAGACGCTTCACATGCCTTGATTCAATCCACTGACAGCACGTCAACCCCTGTATACCACATCGCTCCAATTCACTCTATTCCTTGCCCTCCTTTCACCCTCCTGCATGTTCAGGCCCCGATCACACAAAATCCTTTTCACTCCATCTTTCCACCTCCAATTTGGTCTCCCTCTTCTCCTCGTTCCCTCCACCTCCGACACATATATCCTCTTGGTCAATCTTTCCTCACTCATTCTCTCCATGTGCCCAAACCATTTCAAAACACCCTCTTCTGCTCTCTCAACCACGCTCTTTTTATTTCCACACATCTCTCTTACCCTTACGTTACTTACTCGATCAAACCACCTCACACCACACATTGTCCTCAAACATCTCATTTCCAGCACATCCATCCTCCTACGCACAACTCTATCCATAGCCCACGCCTCGCAACCATACAACATTGTTGGAACTACTATTCCTTCAAACATACCCATTTTTGCTTTCCGGGATAATGTTCTCGACTTCCACACATTTTTCAAGGCTCCCAAAATTTTCGCCCCCTCCCCCACCCTATGATCCACTTCCGCTTCCATGGTTCCATCCGCTGACAGATCCACTCCCAGATATCTAAAACACTTCACTTCCTCCAGCCTCTCACCATTCAAACTCACCTCCCAATTGACTTGACCCTCAACCCTACTGTACCTAATAACCTTGCTCTTATTGACATTTACTCTTAACTTTCTTCTTCCACACACTTTACCAAACTCCGTCACCAGCTTCTGCAGTTTCTCACATGAATCCGCCACCAGCGCTGTATCATCAGCGAACAACAACTGACTCACTTCCCAAGCTCTCTCATCCCCAACAGACTTCATACTTGCCCCTCTTTCCAAAACTCTTGCATTTACCTCCCTAACAACCCCATCCATAAACAAATTAAACAACCATGGAGACATCACACACCCCTGCCGCAAACCTACATTCACTGAGAACCAATCACTTTCCTCTCTTCCTACACGTACACATGCCTTACATCCTCGATAAAAACTTTTCACTGCTTCTAACAACTTGCCTCCCACACCATATATTCTTAATACCTTCCACAGAGCATCTCTATCAACTCTATCATATGCCTTCTCCAGATCCATAAATGCTACATACAAATCCATTTGCTTTTCTAAGTATTTCTCACATACATTCTTCAAAGCAAACACCTGATCCACACATCCTCTCCCACTTCTGAAACTACACTGCTCTTCCCCAATCTGATGCTCTGTACATGCCTTCACCCTCTCAATCAATACCCTCCCATATAATTTACCAGGAATACTCAACAAACTTATACCTCTGTAATTTGAGCACTCACTCTTATCCCCTTTGCCTTTGTACAATGGCACTATGCAAGCATTCCGCCAATCCTCAGGCACCTCACCATGAGTCATACATACATTAAATAACCTTACCAACCAGTCAACAATACAGTCACCCCCTTTTTTAATAAATTCCACTGCAATACCATCCAAACCTGCTGCCTTGCCGGCTTTCATCTTCCGCAAAGCTTTTACTACCTCTTCTCTGTTTACCAAATCATTTTCCCTAACCCTCTCACTTTGCACACCACCTCGACCAAAACACCCTATATCTGCCACTCTGTCATCAGACACATTCAACAAACCTTCAAAATACTCATTCCATCTCCTTCTCACATCACCACTACTTGTTATCACCTCCCCATTTACGCCCTTCACTGAAGTTCCCATTTGCTCCCTTGTCTTACGCACCCTATTTACCTCCTTCCAGAACATCTTTTTATTCTCCCTAAAATTTACTGATAGTCTCTCACCCCAACTCTCATTTGCCCTTTTTTTCACCTCTTGCACCTTTCTCTTGACCTCCTGTCTCTTTCTTTTATACTTCTCCCACTCAATTGCATTTTTTCCCTGCAAAAATCGTCCAAATGCCTCTCTCTTCTCTTTCACTAATACTCTTACTTCTTCATCCCACCACTCACTACCCTTTCTAAACAGCCCACCTCCCACTCTTCTCATGCCACAAGCATCTTTTGCGCAATCCATCACTGATTCCCTAAATACATCCCATTCCTCCCCCACTCCCCTTACTTCCATTGTGCTCACCTTTTTCCATTCTGTACACAGTCTCTCCTGATACTTCTTCACACAGGTCTCCTTCCCAAGCTCACTTACTCTCACCACCTTCTTCACCCCAACATTCACTCTTCTTTTCTGAAAACCCATACTAATCTTCACCTTAGCCTCCACAAGATAATGATCAGACATCCCTCCAGTTGCACCTCTCAGCACATTGACATCCAAAAGTCTCTCTTTCGCACGCCTGTCCATTAACACGTAATCCAATAACGCTCTCTGGCCATCTCTCCTACTTACATAAGTATACTTATGTATATCTCGCTTTTTAAACCAGGTATTCCCAATCATCAGTCCTTTTTCAGCACATAAATCTACAAGCTCTTCACCATTTCCATTTACAGCACTGAACACCCCATGCATACCAATTATTCCCTCAACTGCCACATTACTCACCTTTGCATTCAAATCACCCATCACTATAACCCGGTCTCGTGCATCAAAACCGCTAACACACTCATTTAGCTGTTCCCAAAACACTTGCCTCTCATGATCTTTCTTCTCATGCCCAGGTGCATATGCACCAATAATCACCCACCTCTCTCCATCAACTTTCAATTTTACCCATATTAATCGAGAATTTACTTTCTTACATTCTATGACATACTCCCACAACTCCTGTTTCAGGAGTATTGCTACTCCTTCCCTTGCTCTTGTCCTCTCACTAACCCCTGACTTCACTCCCCAGACATTTCCAAACCACTCTTCCCCTTTACCCTTGAGCTTCGTTTCACTCAGAGCCAAAACATCCAGGTTCCTTTCCTCAAACATACTACCTATCTCTCCTTTTTTCACATCTTGGTTACATCCACACACATTTAGGCATCTATATATATATATATATATATATATATATATATATATATATATATATATATATATATATATATATTTAATGCTTTGCGGAAGATGAAAGCCGGCAAGGCAGCAGGTTTGGATGGTATTGCAGTGGAATTTATTAAAAAAGGGGGTGACTGTATTATTGACTGGTTGGTAAGGTTATTTAATGTATGTATGACTCATGGTGAGGTGCCTGAGGATTGGCGGGATGCGTGCATAGTGCCATTGTACAAAGGCAAAGGGGATAAGAGTGAGTGCTCAAATTACAGAGGTATAAGTTTGTTGAGTATTCTGGTAAATTATATGGGAGGGTATTGATTGAGAGGGTGAAGGCATGTACAGAGCATCAGATTGGGGAAGAGCAGTGTTGTTTCAAAAGTGTTAGAGGATGTGTGGATCAGGTGTTTTCTTTAAGAATGTATGTGAGAAATACTTAGAAAAGCAAATGGATTTGTATATAGTATTTATGGATCTGGAGAAGGCATACGATAGAGTTGATAGAGATGCTCTGTGGAAGGTATTAAGAATATATGGTCTGGGAGGCAAGTTGTTAGAAGCAGTGAAAAGTTTTTATCGAGGATGTAAGGCATGTGTACGTGTAGGAAGAGAGGAAAGTGATTGGTTCTCTGTGAATGTAGATTTGCGGCAGGGGTGTGTGATGTCTACGTGGTTGTTTAATTTGTTTATGGATGGGGTTGTTAGGGAGGTGAATGCAAGAGTTTTGGAAAGAGGGGCAAGTATGAAGTCTGTTGGGGATGAGAGAGCTTGGGAAGTGAGTCAGTTGTTGTTCGCTGATGATACAGCGCTGGTGGCTAATTCATGTGAGAAACTGCAGAAGCTGGTGACTGAGTTTGGTAAAGTGTGTGAAAGAAGAAAGTTAAGAGTAAATGTGAATAAGAGCAAGGTTATTAGGTACAGTAGGGTTGAGGGTCAAGTCAACTGGGAGGTAACTTTTAATGGAGAAAAACTGGAGGAAGTAAAGTGTTTTAGATATCTGGGAGTGGATCTGGCAGCAGATGGAACCATGGAAGTGGGCGTGGATCATAGTGTGGTGGAGGAGGCGAAAATTCTGGGAGCCTTGAAGAATGTGTGGAAGTCGAGAACATTATCTCGGAAAGCAAAAATGTGTATGTTTGAAGGAATAGTGGTTCCAACAATGTTGTATGGTTGCGAGGCGTGGGCTATGGATAGAGTTGTGCGCAGGAAGATGGATGTGCTGGAAATGAGATGTTTGAGGACAATATGTGGTGTGAGGTGGTTTGATCGAGTAAGTAACGTAAGGGTGAGAGCCTGTGGAAATAAAAAGAGCGTGGTTGAGAGAGCAGAAGAGGGTGTTTTGAAATGGTTTTGGCACATGGAGAGAATGAATGAGGAAAGATTGACCAAGAGGATATATGTGTCGGAGGTGGAGGGAACGAGAAGTGGGAGACCAAATTGAAGGTGGAAAGATGGAGTGAAAAAGATTTTGTGTGATCGGGGCCTGAACATGCAGGAGGGTGAAAGGAGGGCAAGGAATAGAGTGAATTGGATCGATGTGGTATACCGGGGTTGACCCGCTGTCAGTGGATTGAATCAGGGCATGTGAAGAGTTTGGCGTAAACCATGGAAAGCTGTGTAGGTATGTATATTTGCGTGTGTGGACGTATGTATATACATGTGTATGGGGGTGGGTTGGGCCATTTCTTTCGTCTGTTCTCTTGCGCTACTTCGCAAACGCGGGAGACAGCGACAAAGCAAAAATATATATATATATATATATATATATATATATATATATATATATATATATATATATATATATATATATATATATATATCATTGTATCCTCTATCATTGAATACAAAAAGAATTATAAACTTAATATTAGTGATGGTCTATACAAATTAGATAATTTTATTGTTGATAAGATTTGTAAAATGATAAGTTTATGAACGCTCGTTGTATGTTTTGGACAATCACACGTTTACCAAATGGCGTCCTAGCATCGTCTCTTCGATGTATATTAACTGACTTAGATTTCTCTCTTGTGTCTCCCCAGATGATATGATTATCACACGAAAGTGCACTTGGGAACTGATCGTGTTCCATTTTCCCGTGGACTCAGAGGAATATCTTGATCACGCGCAAAACTGTTATCCTTTCCAATATATATATATATATATATACATATATATATATATATATATATATATATATATATATATATATATATATATATATATATATATATATATATATATATATATATATTCTAATCTGTGTCAGGTACCCATTATATCGACAACCTTTAGGGATAGATGGAAAGCTGTGTTGACTGTGGATCGACTGCCGGTAACCAGGACTCGAACACACATGGTCGACACTAGTAGGCCCCTGAATGCACCACAGCTATGAACGTTAACCACTACACCCTGATATTATGATTTGTATCCAGGAGAGTCGTATGTAAATCCATCTGATCAACTACAATATCCCAAGCCGAGAGGATATTTCTTAAAAGCAATTTCCTGATTGAAGGTAAATCCTTTACTGCCTGATGATGTGTAGGAGCATGTGAGATCGAAGGACATAATGTATTTGGAGTTAGCTGGCTATATGCCTCTGAATGTAAACCCTATGGTAAAGAGAACGATGGTCGACATTTTTATGGTTCCTGGAGGTCATCACCCATCTGCAGACATCAGGACCAAAACCTTCGAGTATAAAAGCCGTGCATCAGGTCGACTCTATCTCACTTCAGACTCGTGCCACGAAGTTGGCTAACCAGTAGCTTGGAGACCCCCTGCTCACCTAGAAGCTCTCTCTCTCTCTCACAGGCGTCTCTTGCTGCAGTCGGACCGTCGACTACCACTGCCACAATGACACATTATCCGCTCCTGCTGACTGGTAAGGCTGAACTACCCTGATATATACTGTGTATCTTACTGTAGAACAAAGGGTTATGAAAGCTATAAAGAATGTGTATGTTAATTACCCAAATAATTTGATTTTCCAAAGTGAAGAACCATATGGAAAATTTTACATGTGCTGGTGAAGAATAATGCGAAAAAAATCTATTGTTGACGCCTCTTAACAGCATCGACTTTTGTTTCATCAAATTCAGAGAATCTGTCAACCAGATTGATTTCTCGAGCCCACCATCCATATATCTTTAAAAGCTTTTGACGTGTAATCTTGTTTTCAAGAACTTTTGATTCTGATATCATAAAGCAACTTTAGCTTTTCTCTATCCCATACATTTCCATACAAAGTGTTCTACGTATTTTACCTTGATAAATCAATTTTGAAGATAAAGAGACCACAGCAATAAACCATTTGATACATCAGGTAATAGTCACAAGCCACTGCATACACCACGTAATACTCATAAACCACTGCATGCAACATGTAATAGTTACAACCACTGTATCAAATAGTTGCTCTATGGCCGTCGGCATTTTAAGCGTAGCAGACGTTAAGATGTCTGTTCCTTTCCTTGCGCCGCTCAACATTGGGACTTAAGGATGGTGGATGGCTGTGACGCGTGTTTCTTTACCTACATTGCTATGCTTTGACAACTCTTTACCCTGACATGATTTCACTAAGACTATTTCTTCTTAAAAAGCAGGTCTTCCACTTCATTCAACGATCCCTTATCATTTGTCTTTTCATATTCCACTTAAGCCCGGGCCCTGATGAAGATTTATGATTGTGACTAAAGCCTTGGACATTTAAAAGAGAGAGAAAAAAAAATACAATAGCTGTTTTACCACTTTAGGAAAGCAGAAGCGAGGTCAAATTCTTGCCCTTCCGTCTGGTACCCAGGCCACCTCTTGACCCGAAGTCTGCCATGGTTCATGATATTTAGATAGGGTGTCGTGCCCTTCTACCTGGTGCCTGGGTCATCATTAGGTGTGATTGACGTTGATGGTGGATGATAGGAGTTGAATGTAGCAATGTAAACAGGAGGATTTGGTAAGAGATTTTGCTTTCGTTCCATCCATCTTGTAAGCTTCCGCCTATCTGCCTGGTCTTGTCCTTCCACTTGGCAGATCTACACCTACCTCTTGCTCTTGTTCTTTCATCTGATTGGTCTCCACCTACCTCCTTGCTCCTGTCCTTCCACCTGGTACATCTTCACCTGCCTCTTTGGTCCTGTCCTTCCACTTGATAGCTCTACATCTGCCTCCTTGCTTCTGTCCTTTCACCTGTCAGGTCTCCATCTGCCCCATCGGACGTGTCTTTCCACCTGCTAGGTTTCAACCTGCCTCCTTGGTCCTGTTCTTCCACCTGGTAGGTCTCCACCTACCTTGCTAGTTCTGTTCTTTCATAGATTTCTACCTACCTCCTTGGAACTGTCCTTCCACCTGGTAGGTCTCACCTGCCTCCGTGATCCTTTCTAAAGTCATTCTGCAAATACAAGAGTGTTGCAAACTATCTGCGTCACTACTTTTTCCTAAAGACAAGCTCCAATGTTAATGAACATTTTTTTTTTTTATGTTGAAGGCTTCAGTCACGGACAAAAGTCCACATCAAGGCCGGGCCTTAATTGAAACATGGAATTTGAAAACGGAAAAAGAAAAGACAAGGGAAAGTATATAAGAGGTTTTGAGAAAACGAGACTTGTCCTCTGAAATGTTTCAGGTCATTCTTATTAGAAAAGACTTGAGAAGTTAAAGACTTCCAAAGCATCGACTTATAGGGAAACAAGCGGGTTTCAAAACGGCCCCCCTTGCGTTTCCGATGGCAACACAATAATCGTTTGACGCAGCAGCTTGCCGAGTATCGCGTGGTTTGGCTAGTGATGGGGGCACACAACCAGCCAGCTCTCGGGAGCAAAAACCATAGTGATACCTATAGAATAGAGAAAGTGAGCCAACATTGCGGCGTAGGGCAAGAAGGTCAAGTTTCGAGGTTAGCCTGGGGCAGTTTATGGGTTTGACTCCTTTGACTCAGCTCTGTCAAGTAAGGATATAGAGCTAGAACCACCCCGAATGTGACAGCAGTACTCCACACAAGGGCGAATCAATCCACTGTATAAAAGCAGCAACTGTTCAGAAGGGAAGTTTCGACATCTAAACAGGACACCCAATATTTTCGAGGCAGACTTATGAATTCCCGTAATGCGGGGTTTCCAAGAATGAGTGGATGTTACAGTAATACTAAGTATGTTCATTGAGTCAAGAGGAGAGACGAGAGTTGTGAGGAGCTTTCGATAGAGGGATGGGTAGAACTTTGGTCTTGGGGCATTGAATTCAACAAGAGTTTGTCTGCCCCCTGAGATGTCATGTCCATGTCTGAGTTCATTGAGAAAGCTGTGTCAAGACGAGATACAGATCGAGTGAGAGAAGAGGGAACAGAATTGAAAGATGCGGGTAAATGCATTGTTGAGTTGAGAGTTAGAGAGGGAAGCCAAAAGAAGGAAGCTTAGAGATGAGACCCCAATGCCAAACCCTATAAAAAGCCTTAGATATGTTAAGGGCAACTCCCCAAATCTTTCAAGGATGATGACCAGATATTAGTAAGGTAAGAAAGACAATCACCAATGATTTTCAATGTGTCTAAGGGTACGGGAGTTGAGGAGAGATTCAAAGACTTTGGAAACGGTAGATGTCAAATCAGTGGAACGATGATCAGAGGAATCAGAACGGCCACCCTTCTTAGGGATGGGATGTATCAATGAATGCTTCCAAGGAGAAAGAAATGTTTTGTGTTTAAAGAGAAACTGAACAGACGAGCAAGCTTAGGTGCAAGTTCAGAGGCACACTTTTCTCAGAACAGTAGGACTGATGCCATCAGGACCATAGGCCTTGCTAGTGTCTAGACAATGAAGCGCTTTTCGGACAGTCCGAAATGAGATTGCGGGAAGAGGCATAGAATTAGAAAAAGGAGCATCAGGGGGTGAAGAAATGTTAGAGTCATCGTAGGTGGAGTTAGAGGAGAAACGGGAACCAAAGAGAGGTGCTTTGCCAACGGGAGAGACAGCTATAGTAACGTCTGAACGGAAAAGTGAAGGGAAGGTATAGCGACAAAAGTTGTTAAAGATGCCCTCAGCTAAAGACCAGAACGACCTATCAGTGGATGACGAGGAGAGGTTTTCACACTTCCTTTAGATAAAGAAACGCCTTCGCTATACGGATAATGTGCTTGTAGCGATTACGGACAGAGATAAAAGCTGAATGGGAGCCAGAGGAAGGAGAGTTTTACCAAGCCCGATATGTCTGATCCTTTGTCTGAATGCCTTCAAAACAGGAATGGCTGAGCCATGGATTGAATTAAGAAATAATCTTGGAGGAAGAGGTGGTAAATGCTTCCATTCCCGCAAGACTAACCTGTGTTATGCATTTGGCGGAGACAAAAAAAAGGAAGTTACGTAATTAATTCCAGTCACCTTTGTTCAGGTGCCAGTATTTACGTTGACAAGAGGCTGCTGGAGGGAGAGACCGTTGGAATAGATATATTTATGAGAGAGTGATCAGATGAACCAAATGGGGAAGAGATTGTGTATTTACAGCAAGATGGCCAAGAGGTGAAAAACAAATTTAGAATATTAGGTGAATGATCACAGCGGTAGTGTATATGGGTAGGGTGGGAAATAATTTGGTCTAAATTATCTAGAATGGAGAATGTTAGTGCTTCAATCAATCCACCCTCTGTATGGGAGGAAGTCAACCATTCCCTATGGTGAACGGTTAAATCCCAACTGTTGAAAATTAGATTAATTACCAAGGTCCAGCTCAGATTAACCAACACAACGTTTGATAATGGAAACTTTAATTTCAAAGCGAACCTTGAAGATTGTGTCTAGGACTTTACAGAGTGATAAAGGACGTCTCCAAACTACGAGTCAAGTTGTATGCGAACTTCCCGGAGGATGCATTTGGTCGAGTTCTTGTGCACGAGAATAGTTGACAATGCGGAGGATTTTCATTATTGCGTTATCAAAGTCTTTTGGGGAATCTGAACACAAGAATACAGCGATAGTTCAACGACTATGGTTTACTGAACACAATAGAGAATACGGCGTTAGTTCAACGACTCTGGTTTACTGAACAAAATTACAGGAATACAGCAATTGTGGAACGTCTTTGGCTTCCGGAACAAAAATACAGGAATACAATGATAGCTGAATGACTCTGTTTTACTGAAGAAAAATACAGTGACAGTTGAACGAATCTTATTTATTGAAAACAATACTAGAATACTAGTTCAATAAATTTTGCTTGCAGAAAACAATATAGGGATACAGTGATAGGTGTATTTATGTTCGCGGCACACACGTTTTGTTAAGTACGTCGTCCTTTCTGTGGTTTCAAAGGACAACTGTTGGAGCATCATCAAATTGTACCGGATGGCAATGTTTACCATAATAGGGTAGAAGACAAACGTCAGAAATCATTAGCTCCACACATAAACAAAATTTCTCTCTCCACACACGCTAAGTATAGAATAATAAAAAAGGAGAAAGTTACTGCAATTTGTTCGTCCAAAATTTTCAGTTTTGTACCTATAAAGCACATTAGCCTTCACTGTAATTTGGTGCCATCACGAAAATAAAATTAGAAATGAATACAAAGGAATTCAAACAGCAATTAATGACTGTTTCCTCTCGAGGCTATTTGCGGTAGCGGAAGATATCAGAAACTCACAGATTAGTAAGGACATAAAAAAGAAAATAAAGTAAATATGTAATTATGTGACAATGTTGACATCGGCATATCCACTCATGGCTACGTTGGTAAAGACAACTAACAGGATGACAACACTTCTGCTTTCTTGATGTGCATATGACATGTCTGGCAACATGCCATGATCTATCCAACCTACAAGACTTTCATTGTGTTTGAGACCCTTTGAGTGGTAGTGGATAGTGGCTCCTGGGGGAATTGTGCTGGATAGTGGCATCTGGGGAATATTGCTGGATGGTGGCTAATGAAGGAATGGTGCTGGATGTCTAGGACCCTTGGAATGGTGGTGGTGGATGGCAACCCCTTGGGGAATGGTGATAGGTGGCTTGGACCCTTGCAGTGGTGGTTGATGCTAGCATCTGGGGAAATGAAGCTGGGTCTTTGGAACCCTTGAAGGTGCTGGAGGGTGAAAATCACAATTTTTTTCAGAGAAGGTAAACAATATCTTTTTCGACGGCTATTCAATGACCGTAATTTGTATTTTCTAAAGCTACTTTTCTTTTTACTCTCTTAGTAACATGATACATGTGTTGTAACGACAAAACTGTATATGATGAGCATCATACTATTGATATTGATATTGTTTTCTGTTGCCAAGAGACGACATTACATATATTTCTGAAATTTACTGTATATGATAAGCATCATACTATTGATATTGATGTTTTCTGTTGCCAAGAGACGAAAAAAACTGTGGAATTTACAAACGAGACCATCACGAAAGTGAAAATCAAAAATGAATACAAACGAATTCAAACAGCAATAGATCATTGTGTCCTTTCGAGGCTTTTTGCGATAGTGGAAGATATCAGAAACTCACAGATCAGTGAAGACATAAAGAAAATAAAGTAAATATTGAATTTTGTATAGTTCATATTGTGTCACCTAAATGAAACAAATCATAGACTTTAAACATTTTCATGGTAATAAAGGGGCAATACTTGGAACGAAATTAATATAACTATACATACGGCCAAGTACGTTGTCCGTTATATCTTTTAACCCTGAACCAGTTGATGTCATTCAGATGCTCTAAAACCTACATTATATAAAGTCTTCAATATGTAAGGCAGAAAGAAGATATCGTGAAGAACGTCACAGATCCAAAGAGAAAATTTTACTGAAGTCATTTTGTTATATATATACCTCAGGAATATACAGGAAAATATAACGCTTTGTATCTTGTTGATAACATATTTGTGTAACTCAAATGATATCTAGATGGCCTTTTTGTCGCGTTACAAAAAGCAGAGAGCCACTGGAGATTCGATTGGTATATAGAACGTTGTATTTTGCATCACGTAAAGGTAATAACCTTGAAAAGAAAAAAAAAAGTCTGGTTGCCTTACTCCCTGTGATACCCATACTCAAATACTTCCGCGCTGCTATGATTAATATAAACCAAATTTTCAATTAATCTCTCCTTTCTCTTCCGGGCTTAACGAAGAGGACGATGCCGACAGGAGCTATAGACAAGAAAAACGCGAGTCTCGTGAGGCCCGCGACCCAAGTAGTGAATACCAGATCTTCTCAATAAATGAGGCTGTTGAAGAATGACGTTGCGATATGCGTGTATTTCATTTTTTTCCTCTTCGTCTTAGAGTTATAATTAAAGCCTCTCTTTTCCAGGGTATCCGACAGCTGATATCTAATCAGAATGTGTATTCCATCTATCTTTCATATAAAGTTTCCTTGAAAGTATACTCTTTGTGCGATAAAAGGCATTTAGTCACAGCTATTTTTATGCCAGCATAGGAGGTGCTGGAGGGAGTTTTCTGTGGGAAGGATTCTTTTGTTTTACTATCCTGTCTCCATCTATAAGCGATGGGTAGGGAGGGGCCTTCTTCTTTACTTTTTCCAGCTACTTTAGTGAGTGGAGAGGAACCAGCTTTACTCTCTCGTCTCCGTCTATATATCATTTCACCTCGTCACAGACCATCATGGCTCCTGTTATCTGACCTTCCCTCATATTGTCATGTACTCTACAGCTGTGCTGGTGCTCGTTGTGGCTGCTGGTGTTACAGGCGGCCAAGAGGGCACGGTGCTAGTGACCTCCATTCCATGGGTAACTAGCCGCCTCCAGAACCCATGTCACCTCCTAAACCAGCAACAGGACCCTCTTGAGGATGACCCACGGGACCCCAATGTGACCTTGGAGGAGCTGCGAGAGGTCACCCTCAGCAACATTCTCTTCCTTAACGCGACGCTCCTCAGTTTCCAGCAGAACCTAGTGAGCTTCTTAGGTTAACGAGTCCTTCCTCTCCATATAATACCTGACACCTATGTTCCAGTGACTGTCTCCATAACCTCTGTTTCCATGCCTTGTGTTTCCATAAACTCTGTTTACAGGGCCCAAATTTAGTGAAAATTTTGCCCTGTGTCTTGCTTTTTGTGTCATGTTGTCGACTATTTCTGTGTCACATATTTTCGAAAAGATCTTCCCGCAGCTGCTCTTTTCGTGCCCTTTCTCTTTACATCATATGTGTATCGTCTATTACACAACATACTGTTTCTACCTCTGAAGTTTCCTTCTGTTTACCATGACCTCCATTTCTATCCTCTCTGTTTCTATGCCCAGTTTTACCCCGTCTAACGTCTACCAACCTCTAGTCCTCAGTCTCTTGCCAACTCCTACAAACTTGTGTTTATTTTGACATATGATCTTTGTTGTGAATAGTGAGATATAAATCACCACACGTTCCCGAATCCATCAATATCATCTTCATCTTCTGCAGAACAACGAGTGCAACATGCCCTTCTCCCTGCTGACGCTGCCCTCACCACCTACGCCCGTAGAAGACGTGAGTTCTGTTGTGGTTATTTGTAGAGGTTCTTTTCTATTGACCACTTGTTGAGGGGCTGTGCGTAGAGGTCCTCTTCTTTTGTGGGCTGTCTATAGCGTTTCTCTTTTGTTGTTCACCTGTAGAGGCTCTCTTCTGTTGTGGACTACTTATAGAGGGCCATTTCTTATGGCCATCTGAAGAGCATCAATTTTTGGCCTCCATCTGTTTGTTAGCTTTTGGATCAGGTTTTTGGTAGGTTGTTCGTTTTCGTTCTATTTCTTATGGTTACATCCTCGGGTTAAATCCTCGGTATGTTGACGCAACATGATTAATTTGTCCATTACTGGAAGGCTATGCAACTGGCAATCCACCTTCTGGGGTGAACCGGTTGGAAATGCTGCTACTAGGCTTACTTACCGTTGCCATCTATGATGTAGGATTGTAGGGGCGAGAATTGAAAGCGTATGTAGAGCCTGTCTTGGAGGATATATTGGTATCAACAGGAGGGATGGGGGCCAGTTATTCACCTGTTACAGTTATACAGCTCGGTAATGAAGCAGATTTGTCTGTTGGCCTTCTCTTAGGGAATCTTCTGTTGGGTTTATTATGAATAACAGGTTAGAGAAGATTGATATATAGACAAGTGAACTTTTCTCTATTAGAGCTATCTCCTGGGGTTATCTTTTTAGGCCACTTATTCAGGTTATCGCGTGAGGCAATCTATCATGTCCAAACTTTGGTTCATATATCAATGCAAGTTCAAATTAGTGTTCCTACTAATGTGATATTCAAATGTGCAAGTTTTCATCTCAGTTGGGTGAGCCTTGTTCCCTTGTAACAATAACCAGATACGCTACAACAGTCTGTATGTCAGTGGAGTGAGCCTTGTTCCCTTGTAACAATAACCAGATACGTTATGATAGTCTGTATGTCAGTGGAGTGAGCCTTGTTCCCTTGTAACAATAACCAGATACGTTACAACAGTCTGTATGTCAGTGGGGTGAGCCTCGTACTTGTAATGATGACCAGATACGTTACAACTTACTCTCAAACAGAAAGTTCTCTCCGAAGGTCTGACTACATTGATGACAGACTTCCTGCTACCTAATCTCACTCCAGTTTTCATCATCACCAGTTGCTCACGGTCATCACTACCCTCCTCTAACCATCTTCCCTACCATTACCCTTTACCCATCACCATCACCACTCTCTGTCACCACCGATACCACCCTCTTCTACCACCAACACCACCTCGCAACATTATTATCACCACTTTTCACCAACATCATATCCCACCAACACCACCCTCTACCACCACCAACACCACCTCCCAACATTATCACCACTACTCTTCACCATCATCATCCTCCACCAACACCACCCTCTACCACCACCAACACCACCTCCCAACTTTACTATCACCATTATCCACAAACATCATCCTACAGCAACACCACCTTCAATCACCACCAACACCACCACCTCCCAACATTATTAACACCACTCGTCACCAACATCATCCTCTACCAACACCACAATCACCACCCTCAATCAACACTATCACCCACCTTTACCACCACCACCACCATCACCACCACCTTCCCAACACCAACACCACCACCCTACACCAACAACACCTCCCCAGCAACACCACCACCACCATCACCCTATATCAACACCACAACCCCTACAACATCAAGACCTTCACATCGTCACAATCCTCTACCAACATCACTACTACCACCTCCCTAGCATTACCATCACTACCCATTACCAACATCATCAACACCATATTTTTAGCATCATCATTCCCACTCTTCACCAACATCACCTTCCCAACATCACCACTACCGCTCTCCATCAACCCCACCTGTCCCCCAACATCCTCTACCACCACCAATACCACCTTCTCAGTACTACCACCAGCTCCCTACACCAGCACTACCTCTACATCGTTACCACCACCCCCATCCACTAACACCACCACCCCACCAACACTACCACCACATTCCAAAAACACCATCACTGCCCGACACTAACACCTCTTTCTTATCATTACCGCCATCACCTTCCGCCAACACCATCACCACCACCTCAATATCTTAGACACCACTCTTCAGCATCATCACCTCCTCATTATCACCATCACCACCTTCCACCCACCACATCACTACCCTACACCAACATCACCTCCTAAGTTACTAGCACCACCTTCCACCAACGCCAACACCCTCACTACCACCTCCCAATCATCACCACCCTCCATCAACATCACCTCCTCATTCTCATCACCAACAACATCTCCTGCTACAGCAAGAACAACAAGAGGCGCTACGCCAGATGCATCGGCAGTTCCTGTACGTCGCATCTCACTTCTACTTCGTCATCAACAACACAGACCCTGTCCATACCATGTGTAACCACGAGACGCAAGATTACCTGGACAGACTGAACCGGTAAGTGCCTGATCTCTTTTGCACACACCAGGACACCTGCGCACACCAGGACACCTGCACACACCAGGACACTTGCACACACCTGGACAGCTGCACACACCAGGACACCTGCACACACCAGGACACCTGCACACACCAAGACACCTGCACACACCAGGACACCTACACACACCAAGACACCTGCAGAGTTCAGGACATTTTCTGATCCATTACAGGGTAACACTCTAACATGAAACTGGACGCCGCTTTATCCATACTCAGTCATTCAGACAAGCAACTGAGAACATAGAGCAGCAACTCTCAACTACACTAAAGAGCAGCACTCGCCCGCTCTCCCATTCACTCATTCACGCCACAAGAGGGCTGCTGTCGCTCACCAACCTGGGTTCGCACGCACATACATAAACGCCGCACCTTCCATAGACATGGACCGACTTAAAGATCCACTTTGTCTGGAGTTTCTTCCTCTTCGTCGCGGCAAGTCTGAGAATCCCACTGCCTCACCTGTCGCCGTGGTACTCGTCGCTGGCGGCCACTAGCGCTGTAGAGCAGTAGGTCCGGATTATCCTCTACACTTATTCGTGGCGAAGGCCATAGGTCAGGTCGCTGGTCGCTGTCGGGTGCCGCTGGAATCTTTGCCTTACGCGTGGACGTCATGGCACTAGCTGGTACCATTGGTCTATGGGGATGAACAAAACCTTTGTATCTCCATTGGATGCGGTCACAGCCAATATTGACGCGGTAGTCCCGATGAAATCATTTGTCGACGATAAAACCCAGGCGGTACCAACGACCGTTCGTGTAGTTCTGCAAGTCGACAAGGGCGCCGGGGTACGGCCGGTAAGCTCTCGTACTGTGGAGTCGTGCCGTGCCTATGCCTGTCTTCTGAGGTGCTCATCTCTGGAGTCACATTCATCTGCAGCACGCTGCCACTCTGGAGCAAAGGAGCGATAATGCACAGGTACCGCCGACCTCATAGGGTGGCTGAAACATACCTATTTGGCGATCTTCCCTCAGCGTGGATAGTATTCCTCAGCTCCAACAGTCCACAAGCGAAGTTGTTCTCGTCCAGGTGTTCCTAGAGTTGGCCTAGAGTTGTACGGCGAAGTCACAGATTCTACCGTCGCAAGAGACAGGAAGCGTCGTAACGTAGACGACGTGAACTGTAGACCTCCGACGGTTTTTATGACAACAGGCGTGCCAGTGTTCACAAATACAGATCGCATGACACTGCATAAGCTGCTGACGCCGTCCATGGGTGTAACAACACATACAGCCACCCGGACCTGTGATCGAAGTAGACCAGAAAGGTACATGGAAGTAATCTGCCGAAACAGATCCATGCACTAGACCTCAAAGGTCATATCTTGCCAGAACTGTTCATTTTGCTACTTAGGGAGAAAAGGAAGGGGGTGGGGGGTGTTACAGGGAGCACCTGAAGACTACATTCTCAATGTTTCGTTGGATTCCTGGCCACTAAACAGTCCGCCTAGCCCGACGTTCCATGCGGTACACTTTCTGATGACAGTCATGCAAGCATTCCAGTACCTATCCTTGGAGGCTCTGGGACCTCGGGCCGTACGCAGCGAGGCCGTCGTTCATGGTTAGCTGGCTGCAGAGTGCCAAGTACGGCCATATGTTCCAAGTTGTGACGATTTTCACGGAACCCACCGATGAGGATTTCCCTTTAGGCAACGAACTCCGCGTCCAATGTTGCAGCAGCAAGTACTTTATCCTAGGTTTGATCCTTGAAAGGTGCCAACAAGTGACCTCCCTCACAGACAATGTTAAGGGCAGGCATGACAGAGGGGGTGAACGAGATCCAAGTCTTTGTGCTGTGATGCGTCCTCACCGTTGGCACGATTCTGAACTGGTGCATCAGGAATGCTGTGAGAAGAGCTCATCTGCCAGAAAGCTGTGAACCTGCAGCCCAGAAACTTTTCATGCA
Organism: Panulirus ornatus; assembly: GCF_036320965.1. Lineage (NCBI taxonomy): Eukaryota > Metazoa > Arthropoda > Malacostraca > Decapoda > Palinuridae > Panulirus > Panulirus ornatus. The sequence continues at coordinate 10,804,598 of NC_092280.1, forward strand.
TCCACTGTAGGCGAGGTTCTCGAATTTGCTGAGCAATTTTGTGCAGAGAATAGGAGCCAGAGGACGTTGATAATTATTCAGGTTATACTGGAAAAGACCGGTGGGTTAGGTACCATACTTGCGGACTGCCCAGAGAACTTCGGTTAGTTACAACACTATCACTGCGTCACAGGACAAAGTAATCTCGCCCCCGCAATGAAGAAGCTTCCAGGTTTCACAGAGACGTTGTAGGAGAAAAAAACCGAATCCATTTATCCTTGATGGGTCATTCTGCAGCATTGTTGGTAACGACGAGTTAAAAAATGGCAGGATAGGTGGCACCACCAAAATTTCTTTCACCCTTTCGAAGACTGTCAAGAGTTGAGGTCCAATACCTTTCGTTTCGAGACTTGGAGGTCTCCGAAGGGCTGTGAATCTCCTCCAGCGTCTCAAGAGAAGCCATTCAACTGATTTGCGAAGCCGTTAAACGATCTAAGGTCCGTGAGGTTCTATATAGGATATCAGCATATTGTTTTAACCTTCCGAGCTTGTGCTGTGTAATCTTGGCGTGAGATGGCGTAGCCACAGATTTCAACGTTTGTTCTTGCAAACTCAAAATTCACTACTTTTAGGGTGATGCCAAACTGGTCAACCACAAAGTTGTGTGACGGTGATAACGTGGGACAGATAGTGTCTGTAGGAACTGTCGTAAGCCACGATATCGTCTACGATATTGACTCTGGGGATGTCTCGCAGGGCTTGGTCGCCAAGGCGGTTGTTCTTGTCGCCGGACGGAAACTAGACCCGTGACTACACGCTTGAACCTGAAACATCCCCAGTTATGAAGCATGCGAGATCCTGGTCCTCGTCATCAGTCTTAGTTTGATAGTACCCTATTATCTTTTCCTCCATGGTGGTGAACCATTGTGTTCCCAGTCCTATGGAAGCTACGGCGTCATGAGGAGACTGCTTCGTTTTTAGCGATTAAGGAGTGTGAAGTCCACACACAACCTCAGTCCAAACAGGTCCCTCGCTACTGGAACAATGGGATGGCGCCAAACAGTAGGTTAGTCCAGCTCCTCGATCACTTCCTTAGGAAGCAAGTCATCCAGTTGTGCCTTGATTTCTGCACGCCAGCTGTAAGGGATGGTGCTGCTATAGCGAAAAAACGAGAATCATTGGTCAATTAGATACACACTGGGCCTCCATACATATCTCGCTGTCCGTGACGTGCCATAGACCATTGGGAATGTTGCAACTACGCCGGTGGCGTGTTATGCTCGTTGTGCTTCTATGGGGTGGTGTTAATGCATCATCATGCTTACAACAAAGGTGGGGTAGAGGGTAAAGACCCACCTCACTCTGGGCGCTTCAGTTTTACCTTGATCCTCCGTATACTTTCTAAGCCTTACTGAGTAAAAATAAGAAAGAAGATCCTCCGGCAGGACACCAAGTGCATTCGAGTCGAACCAGTTGGTTGGGCTTCCTTCCCCTAACTGATGAGTGACACTATAGTGCTCGAGTGTCTGTTTCCCAGCTCCACGTGAGTCGCGAAGATCCCCACGCCGGCGAGTGGGTGGCGACCCGGAGTGAAAAGACCAGTGCTTCTTGGGGTCTCCAGGACGAACTAAGAAATACTCAGGAATCCAGTGGGTGGCGGTAACCTCCACCCGTGGCGACCGACTCACCGGCAATTGTTGAAGTTTACGCCTGCAAGGAGATGAAGAACGGCCTGGTTATCAAGCTTGACCCTCGCACCTCGTTTTGAGAACTACTTCGAAGGCCACTTCGAAGCTTCTCTCTTGAGGCTTATTCAAATTTTCTACATCACCACAGAAAAGGGTAAAATTACTGTTTCTGACATCGACCTATGTGGAAGATCATTTTTTTCGGTGGTTTTTTGATGTGTATTGCACGACTCTGACCTTCATCTTCTGCAAGTCGCTACCATTTGGGAAATGAGTGTGGGGGACCTGAAGTGGGAATCGGGGATTTGAGTGAGTGAAACAAAAAAGAAGTGATTTGTGATAAAAATGAAGACACTAATCATTCAAAAAGTATCAAAAAGCCATCAGAAAAATCAGTTTCAAACAAACCAAACCTAAACTAACATACCCAACCTAACCCTCACTGGATGTCCAAAACAGAAATAATACCCACAATGGCCTCTTGCAGTAGTTCAAGCAGTCCTTATGCACAGCCTTGTGCGTTTGCATGTCCTTGTGACGATCCTTACCACACCTAAAGCATAACATAGGCTTAATTCTCTCACTGTGTGATTTTCAATTTCGTTTGTTTCGCGACATTTTGACCAACGTATGACCAACATGGCCTCTAGTCACTGCACTGTTCATGGTACCATTTTAGGAAGCCTGGTATATGTTAATGGTACTTTGAACTTTAAATTCTTCTCCTCAATTATGCATTTCAATACTTCATCATCAAGAGTCCTTAAAAATACTCATAAAGATTGGCCATTTCTTTCACTTCACACTAAAGGTCGTCCAACGTTTCACCCGGTTCTTAACTTCTCTGAGTAGAAATCCCTCCGGTCCACGATGACCTTCTGTTGTCCCCGAAGATGCGCCTCCACAGCATCCAGGACAGTCTCTATCCCTGTTGCGTCTGCTACACTTATACCGTACCGCAGGATTCGTACCCACTTGTCGTCAAGCAAACATATCAAGGATGCAATCTACTTCGATTGCACCAGGGAGGAGACTTTAGTCAACGTCACGTATCCATTGAATTTAGGATGCCATGCACCTAATTCTTTCACTAAAGCTGAATGACGAAAGGTACGGAGCGGGTGCAACGCTGACTGAAAACTTTGCCTGTGGTGGTGCACCGTCGCTACTGGCGAAAGCGCCACTTGTGGTCGTTGCACTGTGCTCACTTGGCGCTTGTCGAGAGTCCACCACCTTTCCAGGATTTGATTCGAGCACTCCTCCCTCCGATAGAGTCCTTCGTGGACTTGTTGAGCCGTCTCAGCCTGCAATATCATGAGTGATGTCAGCTGTTCCAGTAGCTTCTTCACTTTGATAATGTCGGTAACATCCATCAGTAGACGAGAAACTCAGAGCGTCACCCTTACTCAAAAGCAAATCTTATTCACACAACTAGAGAGCAGCATTCACTCACACACTGATTCACTCTCATTCATGCTACAAGTAATGGCTAAACTCGCAAACCCACTTAGGTTCGCATGCACATACATAAAAACTACCGTAATGTGCACACATCTCGACACCTACAAGCACCAGAACACCTGCATACACTGGGACACCAACACACACCAGAATATATGCACAAACCAGGATAAGTTCGGCCTCATCATACTAGGACACATGCAGACAGCAGAACACGTGCACACTCAGGATGTGTGTATGCATCATAAACTTGGACACGTGCTCATACTAGGATACATGCATTCACCACACATCAAGACACTTGCACATACCAGGACACGTACACACACACAGACAAACAGACAGACAGACAGACAGACAGACAGACACACACACACACACACACACACACACACACACACACACACACACACACACACACACACACACACACACACACACACACACACACACACACACACACACACACACACACACACAAGACCGGTCTCTAGTTCAGCAAGAAGAGGTGTAAGATATGAAAAGATGATCAGAAAGCATATGGATGACTTTGTCCAGAGGAGAAATTGCCTAAGTGAGAGATATGGTTCTAGGGATGATGAAGGTCGTGCGTAAGGAAGCTGCTTGGTGAGACTGAGGTTAGTATTAAACAAAAGAAGAGTCTGGGTGGATTGACACAATCTGGACTGCCAGAAAGCATTTGACGTTGTACCGCATGGAAGGCTTATTAAGAACCTGGAACACCTGGAAGAAATAAAGAGGAGATTCCTTCGATGGACAGAAGATTATCTTAGTGGAAGAGAATAAATGAGGCATGTCAGTGAAGCCCTCTTAAAAAGGGTTGAGGTCACCAACGGAGTGCCGCAGGGTTCTGTTTTGGGACTATTTCTCTTTTTGATCTATGTGATTAATTTGCCAGAAGTTATGAACTACATGAATGCGTTTGCATTTGATGCAAAGGTCATGAGGGAAGTAAAAAGCGTTGATGAGAGCGTCAGGTTACAAGGGGATATTGACAGTTGCTTGTTTAATGAAGTTCAGCTCAAAGTAAAATACGTAATGAGGATACGTCACAGCGAGAGAATGGCCCCGATATGAATATCATCAGCAGAAGATAAGTCGTAGGAATATATGTGTGAAAGAGACTCAGGTGACGGCATTGTCTCCAGCCTCTTGCCTGAGTCTCACCTAAGGAGACCAAGTGTCTGTTACCAGATATTAGAAATGCATTCCACTTTGTGAACAAGCTATTCAGATCCCACATAAGGCTAATACAAAAATATACTTCTCAAGTTTGGTCACCGCACCTAATGAAGCACGGAGCTAATTGAGAAGGTCCAGAGGAAAGCAACAAAGGTGGTACCAATATTAAGATAGCTCAGTTATAATCAAGCTACAGGTCTTAAATCTGTTCATCAAGGAGGAGAGTAGAATGAGGAGTGACCTGATCATAGCCGTTAAATTTCAAAATAGACTGACGTCGTACACAGTAAAGAGTTCTTGGAGAGCCATAGAGATAGAGAAAACAACCAGAAAACAGTAAAGCGAAAATAAGATAAAAGTGTTAAAAAGATGAGAAAAGTTATTTCTTTTAGTGTAAAAGAAGTGGATTAATGGAATGAATTGAATGAAGACATGATGAATGCGAAGAGCATACAGATGTTCAAATATCTGTATGATAGTGTTTGAATATTTTAGAGATGGGGCCCCATGTGTGTAAAACTCCCTTCTTTAAAGTACAAATAGGTAATCACACAACACAAACTAGGACACGTGTGTATTTATTAGTGTTGTCTTGGGTTGTGTATGAAGGAACTAGTCTTATTAGGCAAGAGGAAGCTACAATACTCAATGGTGTACATATGGCCTCGCGGTTGTTGACCATGTATGAGATCGGGTTTTCTCCTGGGGGTAAGGTGAGGGACTAGAAATGAAAGAAAGAGAATTTCCCTGCAATGGAAATGAAATGACAACTGTCTGTCCAGTAGAAATTGTTAGGCTAAAGAAAATTTCCTTAGGATCCTGATTCTGAAATGAGAGCATAAAGCAGAAAGTTGAGGGAGGTAAATCTACAGACACATAAGGATACTTGTGAGTCTTGACAGTGGGAAAATAGCTCCTCATTTCTACTTATCACCATGCATGTGGATAATCAAGTACTTAACTACCTTACCAAACTACCATTTACAAGTATTTGTATCTTGTTATCCCAAAACATGTGTTATCGTCCCACTATCTGTGTGAGCCCTTCCCTACTACCTGTGCCCATCTATGTTGGCAGGGCTGTCAAAGAGTTCATTAGGTCTGACTGACTGTCATTTACAAGTATTATGACCTTATCCCATTTCATATTCATTATGCCATTACCTGTGTGAGCCTTTTGGATCCCCATTACATATGTCATCGGCCCATTACCTGTATGGCCTCCATCCCACCACCAGGCTGGCGGGAATGTTGGAGAACTTGTTGTGTCGGCTGGTGATGGTGGTGGAGAGCGAGGAGGAGGTGGCCAGTTCTGTGGAGGAGGTGTCGGGGCTGCGACTGATGCAGGAGGCGTCGTGCGGCGGCCGGGGGCTCTGGGTCTGCATCCTCATCTCTCACACCAAGCGCTCCCTCCTCACACTCCGGAACCTCATGCTCCTCCAACACCAACACCAAAATGTTTCCACCGCCTTAAACAATGACATTACTGAGGTCAGTTTGTTCTCTAAATGCATAACGACTTGAGTGAGGTTACTAAGGCCATCTATATGGAAATAGATCGTTCATGTAAAGTTTTCGACGTTACGAAATTTCTTATAGGGATATTCCATATAACAAAACATGTTTCCCCCTATAAACTCGACCTAGTATTTTGCAACCATGTGAATGAAAAGGGCTTAAAATGACTGTCTTTGATTCAAATATATTAGAGAACTGTAAACAGCTGGAGTAAACTGTATAAATGAGACTGTACTGTAACTGGGAGAGACTTATATTGTGGTTTGTGACTGTATGTGACTGGATAGCTTAGCTAATATGTGACTGAAAATTACCAACCTTACGACTGTCTAGGACTGTGCTGTGTTCCGTTGTATAACCTGTGGGCTGAGGTATACAGAACTGTATTACCGTAAAGTTAAGTATTACCGTAAAGTTAAGCTATGTTGTTTTCTATAACCAGTGGTAGGCTTTGTTATACCATAAGTCTCCCTCCTAGGAAGACTCCATTTGAATTATGTATTCCATAAGAAGGTTTGTGAAGTTTTCAAAGCAGTTACGAGCAACAATTACATTCTCCCTAAAAGAAGGACATTTAACGTTAAGATATTTTTTGCTATAAGGTAAAGTTTTGTTGATTCTGTTCTTATTCTTAGTGGAGCCTGAACTGCATTGGAGGCAATGAAACAGACAATTTCCATCCTATACTTAGCAGCCATACAATAAACGAATCGTTTTTCATTTTCTCTTAAAGTGACACAAATGAGATTGGCAATGAATCAATCTCGTGGTATATACCAAGACGTTTGTCCTTCGTGTTTCTGAATAATGATTACCATCATGTTCATTGATATCACCTAATTGTTACAGCAACACAGCTGACTTACATTGATGAATGATCTAAAATCAACCCTATTTGAAGCGCTAGTTTGTTACCATAGACACAACCGAATAAATTTTGCCTTCGGACTTTGTTACTGGACTATTTACCATAAAGAAATAAATGTTATGGACTGTTTACTGATAGGTTTTAGTTTTTCACTAACAAATCCTGAAACGGAAATATCACCTACCAACTACCCGAGATTTGTTCATAATTAGCACGTGGCTTTCTTGTCATTAATTCTTTGATATTCTAACATCACTTAATCTGTACATACTTAGAAGTTTTATTTAGAAATAGAATTATTTTGTAACATCATCATGTGGAATGTTTACCTCCTTTATAGGAGTGAGTGATATGACTCTTGACTTACACTCAGGTTACGTCGCAGAGCAAGAGGTTCCTCAGCCGAGACGGGGCTCCAGCTTCCCGTCTAGAGGGGCACTTAGGTCTGAGAGTGGCCCATCCGGATGGTCACTTGAGTTCGACAGTAGCCCATCCAGGGGGCCATATAAGCTCGACAGAACCCCGTCCAGAAGGTCACTTAGGTTCGACAGCTCACTCTCCGAAGGGCCACTTTTGGTCGATAGCATCCCTTCCAGAGAGTCACTTGGGGTATCATCTTCTCCATCGCACTTCTTCTGCAGCTTTGCTGGCCCTCCAGCACTATCTCACTCTCCAGTACCAAAGCCACCGACGTCGCCCCACCAACGCGCTCGACTCTTCCTCTAACAGTCGTGAGACTTCGGGTTACACCATCGTTCATTGGTTCTCCAGCAATCCCAACTTCCCAGGAAGTACTCCTGTTTTCTTCAACACCCGTGGCGGCTCTGCCAGTGCTCCTGGTCTCTACAACATTTAAGATCATTCTAGAAATCTGAATCACCCCAATAGTTCGGGTATTCCCGTCTTCAGGTCTCCAGGCTTTTCTTCCAAACAATCCAACAACTGAAAGATCTCTACGTTTTCAAACCAGTTTCTCACTCATTCTGAACCCTTCCATCCTCAGCAATCACGACTTTTCCCTCCAACACTGTTGATTTCTCCAACGTTGTTATCATCTGCATCTTTAGTTCTACCTGCAACGTAGCTCTGAGCATCTCGGATACTTGACTTTGAGGAAGGAATCTTTACGTTCACACACGTTCCAAGACCCGGAACTACGTCAACAGTCTCACTCACTCTAAGACCCGTGACCACTTCAAAAGTCCTACTCATTCCAAAACCCAGGACCAAATCGTCAGTCCTACTCACTTCAAGAGTCAGGTTGCAACGACCTCCACTCTACTGAAGGACCTCCTCTTTACTGTACGAGCTCCCTTCTATCCAGCAGCCTTTGTTTTGGCACGACCTCCAGCCTCCCACTAGTGTCATCTTTCCCTCAGACCACAGAGGAGACTATCAGTAAGATCCGTTAGGATCCAGAACTGTTTGGTGCTAAGAGACTCCTGATGACGAAGATGGCCATATTATTTCAACCACTTTTCTTGGCTCAGAGATGGCAACTGGAAGGTGACGCTCTCCTGAAAAACTGATGATAATGATGACATTGTGTCTTATTTCTCATTATCTTCAATGAATGGTATCCAGAGACAACTATAGGGTTGGTCGGATGGTTTTGCTCAGAGAGGAAGTTTCTGGTCTGATCATACGAGAGATGAATAGTTGATCCATCACCTGCGTATCACTTTATGGAATGCTCTCTCTATCGATATTTCCGGGAAGATGATGTAACATGCAGTCTCTACACTCTGGTGAAAGTATTCACCTGTTTCTGAAGCGACACAACTGACATTTTTCTCTCACATAGAGCAAATATGACGCTGGTATTTAGATGCTGCATGATGACAAGTTTTACACACTTTTCACCGCAAAGGAGGATCATATATTCCAAAAGTGTGGAGTTTTTTCTATCTCCATAAGATAGAATCGAGATGGTCAAGTGGTAGAAACGAGTGTGGTTTGAAGTGGTTATGTGACAGATGTAACTTTCCCGACGTCAGTAACTCTGGAAGACCAAATACACCTGGCTAGGTAAAGGCTTTGACACGGCTAGAAAAAGGAAATGCTGAATTACTGGCCTTGAGCATTTCCCTTGAAGGATAAATCAATTCCCAGAACATCATACCCAGGAGTCGTACCGTTGTGCTCAGTGGTCGCACTGCACCGTAGCGCCCTAAAGGGTTACAAGTGGTGGACTGCTGGTGGGTAGGTAGTGTGATGAAGTGTTGACAGTAGTCAAGGACGACTGCAATAGCAATTGTGATGTGGCGAGTGGACAACGCTCGGACTAGTGGCTGACACTGGAATGGTAGTCTACTGGTTGAGTCTTGCGCAGTGGATGATAAAGGAGGGGACGCTTGGCTGACAATGGAGCGCTAAGAGAGCTACTAGCTGACAGTATGAACATTTCTCTCACGCTTGCAATGATAGAACAAGTGGCTATAACGTAAGATTAGGCAAGACTGATTAAAAAAGATGTAAAATAGACCTTTTATAATAAGAGGTTAATAATGATTGGAATAAACTGAATAATAGAACTGTGAATGTGGACAGCATACAATACTTTAAGAAGCTATATAATAACAAAAAGGTCAAGAAATGGCGCTCCTTGACTGTAAAAATCCCCTCTCAGAACAGAACAAATAGGTAATTACAATGACACTGACTCTATAGCAGGCACAGGGTTAGTGGCTGATACTACAACAGTGACAGAAAAAGTTATTGGCAATGAAGCAGTGAAAGGGCTAGTGGCGACACTGGAACAGCAACATATATAGTACCTAACACACGAGCTGTAACTGAAACTGGAGCAGTGACAGGCTATCACTTATGCGAAAAGACATGGAATTCTCGTACGTAAGTATGGACTGGAAAAAGTTCCCTACCAGTTTGGCGACATTTGCCCTGCCGGTGGATTCTGGACGAAAAAAAAGAAAAAAATATTGATAGTCTAGATTTGAAGATATTTACAGATATCAAAGACATACTTGTCTAGTCTTTATATTTCTGTGTTGGAAGTCAGTTCATTCCAGTCCTCCAGCATTCAACATGTGAAAGAAAATTTTTACCAATATTGTAATTTCTTTTCTTATCTTCTTATCATTAATTCTGTAAACTAAATCTCTGTCTAAAGTGATGAAACTCCCACATATTCTGTTGTCAGAAATATCTAGTATTTTGAAACTTTTTTACCAGATCGCCTCAGTCTTTGATCTCTTAAAGAGGATATTTTTAGCCCTATCTTATATTTGAAGGGGTTAGTTTGGTTGCTCTTTTTTGAGCTTGCTCTAATTTCTCCTTATCTTTGAAAACTGATATCCCACTAGCTTTAAACTTGCTCTAGTTTCTCCTTATTTTTTGAAAACTGATATCCCACTGCCTTTGAACTTGCTCTAGTTTCTCCTTATTTTTGAAAACTGATATCCCACGGGTTTTCTTATATGCAACTGGGCACTGTTCACCGTTGATCACTTCAAGGTCCTCTTCTATTTTTACTTCTTGTTGAGGTTTACCAAGTATTTTGTATCTGTGATTTACATCTTTGACACTAAAGTGCATTTCCTTGCATTTGCCCAGGCCGACACTGGTACAGTGAAAGTGCTTGCGGCTGGCACTAGAGCACTAAGAGAACTAGTGGTTGTCAGTGGACCGTTATTATCTGACGATGGAGCAGTGGCTGACACTGGAAAAGTGACAGGATTAACGGCTGACATTGAAGTAATGACTGGACTGTGGTTAACATTGGTTAAGTGACAGTACTAGTGGCTAGCAATAAGCAGTGGCTGATACTGGAGCAGTGGATGTCAGTGGAACAATGACAGGGCTACTAGCTAATGTCGGAGCGGATATAGGGCTAATGGCTGACACTGGAGTAGTGAGAGGTGTAGATGTGGCAGCAGTGGAACCATAACAGGGTTAGCTGCTGACACCAGAGCAGTGAATGGTCTAGCAGCTAACACTGGAACATTGGCTAATAATGGATTATTATTTGACACTGTAGCAGTGATAAGGCTGGTGGCTCTGGCTGGAGTTCTGAAAGGGCTGGTGGATGACACCGTAGAAGTGACAGGTCTGGTGGCTGATAGCGGACGAGTGAGAGACTAAAGGCTGTCACTGAAGCTGTAACAGGGATAGTGGTCGACACTGAGGCAGTGACGTGGATACAGGCTGATACTGGAGCAGTGATAGGCCCTGTCTGGAGACAGTGGAAGAGTGAGAGGACTAGAGGTTGACACTGAAGCTCTGAAGGGGTTCAAGACTGACACTGTAGGAGTGACATAAATACTGGCTGACACTGGAGTAGTGGTGTGGATTCTGGATGACACAGTATATGACACTACAGTATTAGCAAAACTAATAGGTGATACTAAAGCTGTGGCAGGTGCATTGGCTGACACTGAATGAGTGACGGGAAAGTGGCTGACACTGGAGCTGTGATTGGCCAATAGTTGACGCTAGAGTAATAACAGGGCTGATGGCTGATAATAAGCAGTGACAGAGCTAGTGGATGCACAAGCGATATCTGACATTGGAGCACTGAAAGTGATAATGGTTGACATTGGTAAAACGACAGGACTGACACAGGGAGCAGTCACAGCGTCAGTGCCAGACAGTAAAGCAGTCATAGGACTAGCGGCTGACACTGTAACAGTAACAAGGCTTATAGCTTATACTAGGGCTATTACATTACTGCAACAGTGACAGGACTAGCGACAGACTCTGGAACAGTGACGTGGGAAATATTTTACGGTGGAGCAATGGCATGGTTATTAACTGACACTGGAAAAATTGTTGGGTTGACACTGGTTAAATGGCTGACAATGGAGAAGTGGCTGACACTATAGCATTGACAGAAAGGAAGCACTAATGAGGCTAGTGGCTGACGACTCTAAAACATTGACACTGCTAGTTGCTGACACTGTTGTGACAGGTGTAGAGGCTAAAGCTAGAGTTATGATAGAGCTAGTGGCTGATACTGTAGCAGTGACGTGGCTACCTGCTGACACTGGAATAGTAAGATGTCTTTTGGCTGACATAAGAGCAGTGGCAAGATCTAGTGACTGACGCTGGAGCAATGACAAGGCTGTTTTCTGACACTGGAGTAGTGACATCGGAAGTGGTCGACACTGGAGCAGTAAAAGGACTAGTGGCAGACATAGAAGCTGTGACAGAGGCAGAGGATGACGCTGGAGCAGTGACAGGACTCGTGGCTGACATTTAAATGATGACTGACGAGTGAAATGACAGCAGGTAATGGAGTAGTGGCTGAAACTGTAGTAGTTAATGGGCTGGTAGCTTACACTGGGGCAATAGCTGACAGTGCGGTAGTTACAGAGTAAGAAGCTGACACTGGGGCAGTGACAAAGTAGTGGCTGACAATGTAGCAGTGATAAGAGTTAATGGCTGACATGGAACAGTGGTGATTCGAGTGGCTGACACTGAAGCAATGACAGATATTGGAATGGTTATAGGGCTGGTGGGTGGCGCTAGAATGGCTGTTGACACTTAAGCAATAACTGGACTAGTGGCTGAGATACAGCAGTGATAAGGTTAGTGGCTGGGAGTGGAACAGCGACAGGCTAGTAGCTGACACTAGAGTAGTGAGAGGGATAATAGACGACACTGAGGCAATGACAGGTCAAGTGGCACTGGAATAGTGATGAAAATGGAGCAGTGACGTGACTAGTGGCTGACATCAGAGCACTGGCGGGGCTAGTGGTTGACACTTGAGCAATGGCAGGGCTGGTGTAACACTGGAGCGATGACAATTCAGAAGACTGACATTGGAGCAGTGACAAGGCTAGCGGTTGATCCTAAAACAGTAATAGGGCTAGTGGCTGCAACGGAAGCAGTAAAATGAGAAACGAGTGATACTGGAACAGTGGCTCACGTTGGAACAATAAGAGGGTTTGTGGGTTGCATTGAAACAGCGCCTGGCACCACGGCCTAGACTAGAGCAGTGAGAGGATAGTGGCTGACACTGGAGTAGTGACGGGTCTAGTGTTTGGCAGTGTAACAATGACAAGGCTAGTAGCTGGCAGTGGAACAGTGACAGAGCTAGTGGCTCATAGTGGAGCAGTGACACCGTTAGTGGAAGTCTGTAGAGAGATCTTTCAGCTGGTGGAACACAACAGTCCGACAAGACCAATGATACAACCCGTGACCACTGCCGTACTACCCTTGTCTTCTGTCGCATTACCCTTGACTGCTGCGAACTACCCTTGATCACTGCTGTACTACCATTTAGCCACTGCCGTACTTCTCTTAACCATTGCCATGATACCCTTGACCACTTCCGTTTTACCTTTGACGACTGCCGTTTTACCCTAGATCACTGTTGTACTAACCCTGACCTCTACTGTACTCCCCTTGACCATTAACGTGCGACTTTTGGATTGATGGATCTTAAGGGTCAGGTCAATGTGAAGCCTCAGTTCTATAAAATCAGTTACCTTTCCAACAACCTACGTATACAGGTGTTGCCAGTACCCAAGGTTGGCTGGCTGGTTCCATCTCTGTTTCTCCTCAACAAGACGAAAGGGAAAATCGTATGGCTTTATAGAATTGTCTTTAACTTTTGTACTCTGGTCATCTACAGAGTTAGAGGGATCTTTACAGCTATTTCTGCCCATAATAAAACTGTTTATAGACCTTTCTAAATGTTAAGACACTGTATATGAATTCAGCTTACGTATACAGCCATAATATTACGAACAGAAACATTAGAACAGATTTGATAACACTATAAGAATATGAAGACAAAAAACAAATGGTATATATATGTAAAATTCACAATGGTGGTATACCACAACGTCTAATACCTTATGAATATCCACTTAAGAAACTGTGAAGTTGTTCTTGAAAAGCAGTTAGATGATGTGATGACCTCTGAATATCAATAAAGGTACTGCATTAGATGCCTAATTTTCATGATCCTTATTGCACACAATCTCGCCCTAAAGTAAACCTAATTCTCTTCTAAACTAGACACAATTCTGCCCTAAAATGGACTCAGCCCTACCCTTAAATGGACGACGCACAGTTACGATGTTCCATAATGTAACTTGTTCCATCATCCGGGCTATCAAACTGCAATACTTAAGATTCCTACAATTTCCACCCTTAATTTCACCCTCAGCCTCACAACCGGCGCCCATGACAATGTTAGAAAATAGCAATCCAGGCCAGTGTTCACCCTACACAAACGTTCAGACGCACCCTCAACCTTCCCATCAACCACATTCTTGATCTCACCCTGAACCTCAGCAATTGCACCACAATGTAGGTATGCTACTGGCCCCAAGCATTTCCTGCGGTGCACCGCTCACCTGCGATGTATCTGACTTCTGGGACACTGGTAACAATTGATGAGTTTGAGGGTGAAATCTAGGCCGAGGTTTATGGGAACGTCGTGAGTATAGGATGAGGTTCATGAAGAGGTTGTGGGAGTAGGATGAGGTTTATGGGAGAGTTCTGGGTGAAGGATGAGGTTCATGGGGAAGGTTGTGGGTGTCGGATGAGGTTCATAGGATGGTTGTGAGTGTAAGATGAGGTTCATGTGAAGATTATGGATAGAGAATGAAGTTTGTTTGGAGGTTGTAGGTATAGAGTGGGGTTCATGGGGAGGCTATGGGTGTAGGGTGAGGATCTTCAGCAGGTTATGGGTGTAGCGTTAGGTTCATCGGGAGTTTGTGAGTGTAGATCTGCATGAGTGTAAATGTCAGGTTAGGGTGGACAGTTGTATGGAGTTCTCCCTCTACACCCTCTTTGTAGCAACATCGTGAGGTCGAGAGTGAAGGTCATGCATGATGTTGAGTGTGATGTTCATCGTGATGTTGTTCCTGAGTCACATATGAAAATATTTTACATCAATGTCCGGAGTATACGCAACAGAATCTCAGAGTTGATGTTTCTTAATCTTGGCTAGATATCAAACACCGAGATATCCTCGCCAACTATACAGTTCCAGCGACAGTGATCAAGGAAATACAGTAGGCGGTGGTGTCTTGCTCTCTGCTAAAGCTCTTGATAAAATCGACTTCATTTTAGCAAAAATTATATATAAAGTTTGTAAGGCAATAACAGTCGAACTGATTTACAGGCCCATATTACCAACACCAGAGATAGACGAAAGAGTTTGTGATCAGTTAAGAGAAAGATGACTATTTGCCTTATTAAAGGCACCTTGGAGGTCTACATCAGGAAGAGATAAGTAAGTTAAAATACAGTCAGCTTTACCTTTACCCTTAATAGGACCATAGTAATTACTGAAAATATTATCACTCAAGACGTATGATATATTATTCAACATTATCCTATCATCTTTATAAAAAAGTTTTGATACATGAGGATACTTAGGAGATTTGGATTGTAGCCGCCATTGCCATTTGGCACAGGTACAATAATAGCCACCTTCTTCTTTCTCCTCAATTATCCCATTCTGAAGAACATATTAAATAATTTAACGGGTTCATTGTTCACACTCACTAAACAATTCAAGATGTCATACGTAGCATATAATCAGTCTCCGGAACAGTAGACTTTACAGTCTTAACTGCAACTAAAAGCTCCTTTCTTGCAACATTAGTGCACGAATAGTTCCTTCCTATTATTACAAATATGTATAAATTCCTTTCTCACTGAGTCAGAATTCCTTAATTCTTGTCTAACCTCCAGTGGCAATGATGGTTAAACTGGCAGCTTCCGCCCACTTCTTTATCCAGTCATCAGCCACCGTCTGTGGATCAGCAGCTACACCAGATCCTCTCCTCACTCCTCTCTCACTCGATCAGCTTCACCCCAGATTTCCTCTGGTGTCTTTACACCAGCAATTTTTTTTTTTCCAGGAAATTGCACCGATACTTTTCCTTAGCCTCCCGCCTGGCCACACCACACGCCTTTGCTACTTATTGTAAAGCAATTTCCTCCGAAACATTCTTGGTGAGAGTTTCCTCTCGACTGCCGTACTTAATCTTCACAGAAGCTGTCTACAGCATGAGGCTGAATTTCATAGGACCAATCCTTCATCTGGTTTATGAAGTCGTCATATTCATTCCCATCCATCGTGAATCTTGTACTACTGTAACGAACACACACTTTGTCCAGTGGAGGCTCAATACATAGTGTAAAGTGATCACTCACTAACTCAGGGACTACTTTACAATGTCTTTCCATACCCTGTGTATTCACCAACCAAACATAGTCAATCAATCCTCCATCCCCTTAAATATGTAAGTGAATTATCCTCGTGTAACCTGGCATCATGACAATCACTATGGAACTGATGCCAAATTGCACCAATCCAAATCCTAATGCCTTTGAAGCCAAGCTCGTCATCCCTGGCATCCGGATCCCTCACTATCAGTCTAGGTCCAAGAAATAAACAATCAGGTAGATTACCTCATCTAAGTGAATTATGATTTACAAACATATTAACTAAGTTTTCAAAGCCCTCAACAACTCTTATCCTGAATACAATGATTCTTACACACATACACATAAACTAGGTATATAAAGCCCTCAGCAACGCTTATCATGACTCCTATGTACCAAATTCTCTCAGATATCATTGGGGTTTAAGTAATTCTCCAGGTACGCCTCTTTTGATAAGAATAAACAGTCCCCTGAAGCCTGCATCTGCTTTCGAATAAAGTTCCGTTAGTTCTTTAGAGGGAGAAGTTTGCCATCTCGATCTCCTGTTTCCTGCACTGTCAATACGTCATTATCATAATCTAATACATGATAATGGAAATCAGTCAGTACTTTGCGAAGACTATTCACATTCCAAAATTTAACTTTGTTTCTTATATCCTTCCCCATCGGTGTATTGTTATCATGATCACCTTCATAAGATCAATATTCTCTATCTCATCATTTCAAACAAAAGCCTCTTTGGCGAGAGACACATTTAACATACTAATTGGTGAAGTGACTTTCACTATAGGTTCCACCATCCTCCCCACCAGAACCTCCATATTTTGTTTCATCTCCAGCATTTCCATTTCGCTGCCGAGGCTTTCTGTTTTCCTCCTCAAGCTTAGCTAAAAACCCATGTTCCTTTCCAAGTGTTAAGAAACTTGATGACAGGTGAGGTGCATCGCTATACCTCGGGCAGTGTGACATGTAAACGTTGGAGTAACAAAAGGACATGGAGGGGACTAGATGTGAGGTTTTCTTCCTCAGGATTCAGACAGGATGTAAAGAGAGTTACAGAGTGAGACATGAGGGGGATGAGAGTGGGAGGTATATAACACAGATAAAAGGGACAGGTTAGAGATATGAGTGAATTCAGGAGAGTATAGAGGATGGGATTCCAGAGGATGAAGGTATATATGACTGTGTTGAGTGGAGACTGCGTTAAGCGAGAGAGCAACAGGCGAGGAAGAAAGATAAAATGAAGGAGTGTGTATGTGTGTAAGAGATCATATATTAGTGTTTATGCCAGTATATTAGACGATGAAGCACATTGTTATCTCATATTATAACTGTACTGTTGTTGCCATAGTGGTAGAATCTTCACGGACTGTCAGGTGGAGACGGCCATAAGACGGTATTACAGTATCTACCTCTATATCAAAAGTTGGTTTAGTTATCCATGATATTATTCGATTTTCTTTAAGTTATGGTATATTGAGTTTTCTAAGTTAAATTATCAGGATAGACTACATTCTTTTGAAAAATCTTATTATTATATGTCATAATACGAAATTTTGTTTATTAGATTGTGAATAAATCAATAGTAAATATTTCAACTATTGTTCAACTATTGTTACAAATCATAGAAGAAAAAAGATGTAAGAGACAAAAATATAATAATAGAAAGCATTTGTATTCAAGAATAGAAAAAGTGGTGCAATGTTTACAAGCTGTCAGTCTAGCTTTCTCCTTATAAAATGGACTCTTAGATAAGACGTGATACAACACTGTTGGGTAAATGTATAGTATTAATCTGTACACATCTCAGTTATTTCATGTACTTGTTTTATAAAATTGAGGCGTAAGAATTGTTAAGTAGAGTAAAGAAGAGGGAGATTAATGTATTAAGAGTAAATTGTATTTTTATGTTCAGAAAGAGCACATGTTTATTTTTGCTAGTGTTAGTATATTTCTTATAGTTTTTCCCATTATGTTTGGTATTTTACCAAATCTTTAAGAAAAAAAAGTATATATATATATATTTATTTTTTATTTTTTTTATTATACTTTGTCGCTGTCTCCCGCGTTTGCGAGGTATATATATATATATATATATAAATCGCAAACGCGGGAGACAGCGACAAAGTATAATAAGAAAAATAAAAAATAAATATATATATATATATATATATATATATATATATATATATATATATATATATATATATATATATATATATATATATATATATATATATATATGTTGGGGTGAAGAGGGTGGTGAGAGTAAGTGCGCTTGAGAAGGAGACCTGTGTGAGGAAGTACCAGGAGAGACTGAGTACAGAATGGAAAAAGGTGAGAACAATGGAAGTAAGGGGAGTGGGGGAGGAATGGCATGTATTTAGGGAATCAGTGATGGATTGCGCAAAAGATGCTTGTGGCATGAGAAGAGTGGGAGGTGGGTTGATTACAAAGGGTAGTGAGTGGTGGGATGAAGAAGTAAGAGTATTAGTGAAAGAGAAGAGAGAGGCATTTGGACGATTTTTGCAGGGAAAAAATGCAATTGAGTGGGAGATGTATAAAAGAAAGAGACAGTAGGTCAAGAGAAAGGTGCAAGAGGTGAAAAAAAGGGCAAATGAGAGTTGGGGTGAGAGAGTATCATTAAATTTCAGGGAGAATAAAAAGATGTTCTGGAGGGAGGTAAATAAAGTGCGTAAGACAAGGGAGCAAATGGGAACTTCGGTGAAGGGCGCAAGTGGGGAGGTGATAACAAGTAGTGGTGATGTGAGAAGGAGATGGAGTGAGTATTTTGAAGGTTTGTTGAATGTGTTTGATGATAGAGTGGCAGATATAGGGTGTTTTGGTCGAGGTGGTGTGCAAAGTGAGAGGGTTAGGGAAAATGATTTGGTAAACAGAGAAGAGGTAGTGAAAGCTTTGCGGAAGATGAAAGCCGGCAAGGCAGCAGGTTTGGATGGTATTGCAGTGGAATTTATTAAAAAAGGGGGTGACTGTATTGTTGACTGGTTGGTAAGGTTATTTAATGTATGTATGACTCATGCTGAGGTGCCTGAGGATTGGCGGAATGCGTGCATGGTGCCATTGTACAAAGGCAAAGGGGATAAGAGTGAGTGCTCAAATTACAGAGGTATAAGTTTGTTGAGTATTCCTGGTAAATTATATGGGAGGGTATTGATTGAGAGGGTGAAGGCATGTACAGAGCATCAGATTGGGGAAGAGCAGTGTGGTTTCAGAAGTGGTAGAGGATGTGTGGATCAGGTATTTGCTTTGAAGAATGTATGTGAGAAATACTTAGAAAAGCAAATGGATTTGTATGTAGCATTTATGGATCTGGAGAAGGCATATGATAGAGTTGATAGAGATGCTCTGTGGAAGGTATTAAGAATATATGGTGTGGGAGGAAAGTTGTTAGAAGCAGTGAAAAGTTTTTATCGAGGATGTAAGGCATGTGTACGTGTAGGAAGAGAGGAAAGTGATTGGTTCTCAGTGAATGTAGGTTTGCGGCAGGGGTGTGTGATGTCTCCATGGTTGTTTAATTTGTTTATGGATGGGGTTGTTAGGGAGGTAAATGCAAGAGTTTTGGAAAGAGGGGCAAGTATGAAGTCTGTTGGGGATGAGAGAGCTTGGGAAGTGAGTCAGTTGTTGTTCGCTGATGATACAGCGCTGGTGGCTGATTCATATGAGAAACTGCAGAAGCTGGTGACTGAGTTTGGAAAAGTGTGTGGAAGAAGAAAGTTAAGAATAAATGTGAATAAGAGCAAGGTTATTAGGTACAGCAGGGTTGAGGGTCAAGTCAATTGGGAGGTGAGTTTGAATGGAGCAAAACTGGAGGAAGTAAAGTGTTTTAGATATCTGGGAGTGGATCTGGCAGCGAATGGAACCATGGAAGCGGAAGTGGATCATAGGGTGGGGGAGGGGGCGAAAATCCTGGGGGCCTTGAAGAATGTGTGGAAGTCGAGAACATTATCTCGGAAAGCAAAAATGGGTATGTTTGAAGGAATAGTGGTTCCAACAATGTTGTATGGTTGCGAGGCGTGGGCTATGGATAGAGTTGTGCGCAGGAGGATGGATGTGCTGGAAATGAGATGTTTGAGGACAATGTGTGGTGTGAGGTGGTTTGATCGAGTGAGTAACGTAAGGGTAAGAGAGATGTGTGGAAATAAAAAGAGCGTGGTTGAGAGAGCAGAAGAGGGTGTTTTGAAGTGGTTTGGGCACATGGAGAGGATGAGTGAGGAAAGATTGACCAAGAGGATATACGTGTCGGAGGTGGAGGGAACAAGGAGAAGAGGGAGACCAAATTGGAGGTGGAAAGATGGAGTGAAAAAGATTTTGTGTGATCGGGGCCTGAACATGCAGGAGGGTGAAAGGAGGGCAAGGAATAGAGTGAATTGGAGCGATGTGGTATACCGGGGTTGACGTGCTGTCAGTGGATTGAAGCAGGGCATGTGAAGCGTCTGGGGTAAACCATTGAAAGCTGTGTAGGTATGTATATTTGCGTGTGTGGACCTATGTATATACATGTGTTGGGGGGGGGGTTGGGCCATTTCTTTCGTCTGTTTCCTTGCGCTACCTCGCAAACGCGGGAGACAGCGACAAAGTATAATAAAAAATAAATGAAATATATATATATATATATATATATATATATATATATATATATATATATATATATATATATATATATATATATATATATATCACTACAAACCTCCAACAGTCAGGATAGAACCCGGGACTCCTGTGCTACAGGCGAGAATGCTACCTCTAGGATATGGGCCTGAATGAGAGATTAAAACTATTCGAATACTATTTACTCGAATACCCTTCGTCTCACGTTGGTGAGCAACGGGCTCTACACCGGTTATTTCCCAACAGGCGCACATAGCCAGCAGATAGCATTTTACCGAACCTAACTGGACAACGCGAAGGTATATGAACACGAATAAAGTGCATATGAACGCACACCTTCATAGAACATACAAACCTCCAACATCGAACCCAGGACCCCTTTGCCACAGGCGGGAATGCTACCGCTAGGCTATGGGCCTGGCTAATAGGAAGTAACTATTCGAATACTATGTACTCGAATACGCTTTGTCTCACGTTGGTGAGCAACGGGGTATACACCGGTTATTTCCCAACAGGGTTCTCGGGTTCGATCCATTTCCAAATCCAGGCGACACAAAACTTTCCATGGTTTACCTCAGACACTTCACATGCCCTGGTTCAATCCATTGACAGCACGTCGACCCCGGTATACCACATCGTTCCAATTCACTCTATTCCTTGCACGCCTTTCACCCTACTGCATGTTCAGGCCCCGATCACTCAAAAATCTTTTTCACTCCATCTTTCCCCCCTTTAATTTGGTCTCCCACTTCTCGTTCCCTCCATCTCTGACACATATTTCCTCTTTGTCAATCTTTCCTCACTCATTCTCTCCATGTGACCAAAGCATTTCAAAACACCCTCTTCTGCTCTGTCAACCACACTCTTTTTATTACAGCACATCTTACCCTTTCATTATTTACTCGATCAAACCACCCCACACCACATAATGTCCTGAAACATCTCATATCCAGCACATCCACCCTCCTACGCACAACTCTATCTATAGCCATCGCCTCGCAACCATATAACATTGTCGGAACCACTATTCCTTCAAAAACACCCATTTTTCCTTTCCGAGATAACGTTCTCGACTTTCACACATTTTTCAACGCTCCCAGAACTTTAGCCCCCTACCCCACAATATGACTCACTTCCGCTTCCGTGGTGCCATCCGCTGCCAAATCCACTCCCAGATATCTAAAACACT
This sequence comes from Panulirus ornatus, assembly GCF_036320965.1. Lineage (NCBI taxonomy): Eukaryota > Metazoa > Arthropoda > Malacostraca > Decapoda > Palinuridae > Panulirus > Panulirus ornatus. The sequence goes on from NC_092280.1 coordinate 10,826,283, forward strand.
TCACTTCCTTCAGTTTTTCTCCATTCAAACTTACCTCCCAATTGACTTGTCCCTCAACCCTACTGTACCTAATAACCTTGCTCTTATTCAAATTTACTCTCAGCTTTCTTCTTTCGCATAATTTACCAAACTCAGTTAGCAGCTTCTACAGTTTCTCACCCGAATCAGCCACCAGCGTTGTATCATCAGCGAACAACAACTGACTCACTTTCCAAGCTTTCTCATCCACAACAGACTGCATACTTGCCCATCTTTCCAAAACTGTTGCATTGACCTCCCTAACAACCCCATCCATAAACAAATTAAACATCCATGGAGACATGGATGTTGCAGTGATAGGAGTGTTGAAGGACATTTTGCTGCCATGGAGAGGGATCAAAATATTCTTTGAAACATTTAACGTAAATATTTTTCATGACATGGCAAAAAAAAAAAAAACACTCCACATCATTAAAAATGCAAAAGAAAACAGGTTTTCCTTACTAACATGGAAATGTCCATGGCCCTAAACTGTGCATAAGATTATATATGATATTCGCTAAACTACAAGTATGTAACTAAAATTCTTTAGAAACAAGTATGCAAAGACAATTCTGAAAGGAAATGACAATTGAAGTAAAGGAGAACGAGAATAATTGAAGGTAAACCACATAGCTTTGATCCATACAGCCTTAAACAGAATAACTGACCAACTATGATTTCAATCTTCAACAACAGCTGACAGCCGAAAGTTTTGTGCTGAGAAAGGTTTTACTCCTGAAAGACTACAGTGGCTACACATCACCATACGCTAACTTTCCCTGAAACATTACTTAGAGATCTGTGGAGTGAAACCTGTCCACACATTGCGAAGCACAACCATGTGATGAATGGTCACAAAGTCTTTTGTTGTCGTATAAGAATGTAAAATTCTTATTTACCGAAGTCCGGGTTAAGGCAAAATACAAAATGGGGTTAAGTGAGAATGCTAACCTCTTAGTCACGACATATTTCAGATCCTCCACCTCCTCATACACACTCAGCATATTCTTTTTTTGTTATCCAATTATCTTTATTTCTCCAGCCTTCGTCTCCTTTTCGATGCCTGGACTCCATGAGGGTCTCATATCCCACTCAAGGCCTGGACTCCATGAGGACCTTGTGAATAAGTGTAAAGAAAGTCTAGTGCTGTAACTGGGTTATCCTAAGAAAATCATTATATGTTTCATTACCACAGATTCTGCTGTCACTGAACTAAAATGTCTTAGGAAAGTTTGTTACTACTGAACATTAACGTCCAGGGAAAGATTGTTGTCCATGAACCATAACGTCCTAGGACAGTCTCTTACCACCGAAACATAACGTCCTGGGACAGTCTCCTATCACTGAACCATAACGTCCTGGGACAGTCTCTTATCACTGAACCATAACGTCCTGGGACAGTCTCTTATCACTGAACCATAACGTACAGGGTCAGTCTCAATCCACTTACCCATAACGTCCTAGGACTTTAAGAGTCAGAGTCTGGTAAACCTATGATAATTCTCAAAACTGTGAGTTATCACATTTCCAAATTCAGCCCGAAAGACCAAAGAAAAAAGGAATTGAATATCATTATCGGAAAAAAAATATCTGGTAAAAAATAAAAGTATCTGTGTATGAAATTCCTATTAACACCAGTAATTGAGTGTAAATGTTTCAAGTATATATCTCACGGTGATTTCATTTGCACTAGTCATAAACAATGGGACCACTACCACAAAACAATGAAGCTATAAAGAAAATGTGCTGTGTTATATCTGTTTGCCAAGAGAGTTGAACTAACTGAACTTTGTGTGGCAGGTTAACAAGCCTATCCTTGGGCTTCAGGTGTCCATGCTCTTTGCCAGGCCGTAGGGTTGGGGATCTGGGACCTCTGTTCTGCGGTATTGTTCCCATCAAAGGAAGTGTATATTGGCTTCATCTAAACCTGTAAATGAAAGATGGTTCGCAACAGATCTAGGGATAAATGCAATGATGAAGAGCAGTTAGACTCATTGCATCAACTTAACTCTTATACTTCCACAGTCTGTGGACGAGTCTACTGTTCTAACAGACCAGGTTAAGCATTGTATTACAACAGCAACGTTGGGGATGCAAGGTATAATGATGTGAAGGTTCCTGTTAGTTTCCAACCCATCCTTTCCCGTATATTTACATCAAGGCTCCATATTCGTACATTAGACCTTCGTTAGGGACACGAATCAATTGGTGTTGTGTATTTACTCTAAGTTTAGATTAAAGATATGATAGCTATGTCCTTCATTGTGTGCCCAGAGAGACAGTGTCATGTTCCCGGCCTTTATCAGTCTGGATCACTGTAGTATCCATTGACACTCATCTGTTTGTTTATCTTCTGCTTGTCATCCACTTCACTGTGAGAGTCAGCTTTACTCATGATGGTGTCCGCCAGTAGTTCTTAACACTTTTGACTTCACACAAGAACACAGCTTAGTTTCGTTCCTGATCTTATATGATTATATACATCATGCTCATCCAAATGGTGATAAATGATATCAGTTCTGTTGTGATTGTGTAAAGGTTCTTATCAACTATCAACTGACAGAAGACAAGGAATTGCGTCTATATTATCCCTATTCCCACAATATCTATCTTGCTTTATCAATTCGTGGATAGTCTTTTCCTCAGAGAAATATGAACATGTTAAAAGAAAAAAAAATCGATATCTATTCACTATCAAAATCAAAATTCTTAAAACTATTTACATTATCCACAGTCATACTTACATTGAGTATAGATATTACAGAAACATCTGTAGCATGATCACTCATTTATAGCGACTATACATTTCACTGTATATTGTTAGTCTTGCCATCGTACTGCGAGTTGGTTCATAGGTGACACTGGTGAACTGAGGTCATACTTTACCTTAGACTGACAGTCACCACTCACCTGCCTTTCAGTAGGCTGACAGTCACTACACATGTGCCTGTCAGTAGACTAACAGTCACTACACACCTGCCTGTCAGTCGGCCCACTTAGTCTGTCGGTAATTGATAGTTACCACACACATGTCTTTCGGTAGGCTGACATTTACCAGACACCTGCCTTTCTGTAAGCTGATAATCACTACATACCTTCCTGTTGGAAGGGTGACAGTCACTACACAACTGCTTGTCAGTAAGTTGACAATTACTACACATCTGCCTAACAGTAGGCTGACAGTCATTACACACCTGCCTGTCGATGGGCTGAACTAGCCACTACATGCCTTCCTCAGTCCCACATCAGCCATGGTTGAGTGTGGACGTGCTTCCAGCTGTGATTCCAGCCCTGGAACCTTGGTCGAGTCCTGTTCAAGTTCCTGACTGGATGGAACTTATGGAGTCCGACGATTAAAAGAGAGAGACGTGCTCCGGGAGGACCTACAGCTTAGTGATCAAGATTCTTCTCTGCCGTGGGGAACTTTTGTGGTCAAGCTCAGGCGATCGAGGGGCAGCTCCCGGGAAAGAGACGGGAAGAGGTGTACAGGAGGAGGGGAACCCTGGGTAGAAGCGGCTGGACTTTTAAAGCAGAAATTCGTTGACACAGGCCCAGAAGCGGGTATGGGTTCACAACTGGCAGTGAAGCGCCTTGAGTGTCGACCGCTCTTGAAGGAGCGAGTGAAGCAACCGTTCCTAACAGTGGAGGGTCAGACAACTGCGGAGCACTTAACAACAAGATGTGGTATTAGTGGACCACGGAAAAATAGAGAAAAACGCAAAAGTCTTCATAACACCTTGCGACAAGACTTTCATTCCAATACAGAGTGATGACGTGGAGCGGCAAAATATAACGTAGTGAACGGACAAGAGAAGGCAATTGTTATGGCACTATGACAGGAGTGGTCCCAGACAGAGTCAGGATTCCTGGAAATGGCAGGAGAAAGGTACGGATATTTCTTGAATTTCCATCTCTGCATCTATTGCCGTCGTTATGGGCATAATGCTTGGCGCTGTCAGTATGATGCTATGTGTAAGTTCTGTGACAAGAAACATCATAGGACGGAGTGTGCTGGGAAAAAGGAGAGACAAGAGGAATATCCCCCTAACTGTTGTAATTGTGGTCAGTCTCATAATACTGGGTCAGACAAGTGTGATAAAAGACCTAGAATATTTCCTAAGATATAAAAGATGGTGACACAACATAAAAAGCTTGTTGATGAGGAACCACCGGTGAAAAATGCCCGGTGTCCTATAGTGAACCACCTATAGAGACTGCGTCTACAACTGTGTCGGAACCAGACTTGGGGTTCCCTAAGCTGCTCTGTGTGATCCAACAGCAGTACTGGAACCTAACATTTGTTCTCACACACAAAGTAGGCGATGTAAGCCAACGGCAATATCAGTATCTGAGCCTGTCAGCAAAGCACGTCGTCAGGGTATTAACAAGTCATGCGAGTGGCCACAGGATGTGTCTGAGGTTAAGTACGGTTAGTTGATTTTTTAGATCAAGTTGTTAAGCTTGAGGAGGAAAACAGAAAGCCTCGGCAGCGAAATGGAAATGCTGGAGATGAAACAAAATATGGAGGTTCTGGTGGGGAGGATGGTGGAACCTATAGTGAAAGTCACTTCACCAATTAGTATGTTAAATGTGTCTCTCGCCAAAGAGGCTTTTGTTTGAAATGATGAGATAGAGAATATTGATCTTATGAAGGTGATCATGATAACAATACACCGATGGGGAAGGATATAAGAAACAAAGTTAAATTTTGGAATGTGAATAGTCTTCGCAAAGTACTGACTGATTTCCATTATCATGTATTAGATTATGATAATGACGTATTGACAGTGCAGGAAACAGGAGATCGAGATGGCAAACTTCTACCTCTAAAGAACTAACGGAACTTTATTCGAAAGCAGATGCAGGCTTCTTGGGACTGTTTATTCTTATCAAAAGAGGCGTACCTGGAGAATTACTTAAACCCCAATGATATCTGAGAGAATTTGGTACATAGGAGTCATGATAAGCGTTGCTGAGGGCTTTATATACCTAGTTTATGTGTATGTGTGTAAGAATTATTGGATTCAGGATAAGAGTTGCTGAGGGCTTTGAAAACTTAGTTAATATGTTTGTAAGTCATAATTCACTTAGATGAGGTAATCTACCTGATTGTATATTTATTGGACCTAGACTGATAGCGAGGGATCCGGATGCCAGGGATGACGAGCTTGGCTTCAAAGACAGTAGGAACTGGATTGGTGCAATTTGGCATCAGTTCCGTAGTGATTGTCATGATGCCAGGTTACACGAGGATAATTCACTTACTCCTTTAAGGGGATGGAGGATTGATTGACTATGCTTGGTTGCTGAATATACAGGGTATGGAAAGACATTGCAAAGTAGTCCCTGAGTTAGTGAATGATCACTTTACACTATGTATTGAGCCTCCACTGGAGAAAGTGTACGTTCGTTACAGTAGAAGAAGATTCATGGTGGTTGGTTATGAATATGACGACTTCATAAACAAGATGAAGGATCGGTGTTATGAATTCCAGCCACATGCTGTATACAGCTTCTGTGAAGATTTAGTACAGCAGTCGAGAGGAAACTCTCACCAAGAATGTTTCGGAGGAAATTGCTTACAAGAAGTAGCAAAGGCGTGTGGTGTGGCCAGGCGGGAGGCTAAGGAAAAGTATCGGCTCAATTTCCTGGAAAAAAAATTGCTGGAGTAAAGACAACAGAGGAAATCTGTGGTGAAGCTGATCGAGTGAGAGAGGAGTGAGGAGAGGATCTGGTGTAGCTGCTGATCCACAGACGGTGGCTGATGACTGGATAAAGAAGTGGGCGGAAGCTGCCAGTTTAACCATCATTGCCACTGGAGGTTAGACAAGAATTAAGGAATTCTGACTCAGTGAGAAAGGAATTTATACATATTTGTAATAATAGGAAGGAACTATTCGTGCACTAATGTTGCAAGAAAGGAGCTTTTAGCTGCAGTTATGACTGTAAAGTCTACTGTTCCGGAGACTGATTATATGCTACATATGACATCTTGAATGGTTTAGTGAGTGTGAACAATGAATCTGTTTGATTTATTTATTATGTGCTTAAGAATAGAATAATTGCGCTAAAAGAGGAATGTGGCTATTATTATACCTGTACCAAAGGGCAATGGCGGTTACAAACCAAATCTCTTTAGCATCCTGTATGTATAAAAAAAATTATAAAGATAATAGGACGATGTTGAATAATACATTATACATCTTGAGTGATAATATTTTCAGTAACTGCTATGGTCCTATTATGAATAAAGGTAAAGCTGACTGTATTTTATCTTACTTGTCTCTTCCTAATGTAGACGTCCAAGGTGCCTTTGATAAGGCAAAAAAACATCTTTCTGTTAAATGATCACATACTCTTTCGTCCATCTCTGGTGTCTGTAATATGGGCCTGTAAACCAGTTTGACTGTTGTTGCCTTACAAACATTATATATAATTTCTGCTAAAATGAAGTCGATTTTATCAAGAGCTTTAGAAGTGAGCAAGACACCACCGCCTACTGTATTTCCTTAATCACTGTCGCTGGAACTGTATAGTTGGTGAGGATATCTCGGTGTTTGATATCTAGCCAAGATTAAGAAACACCAACTGAAATTTTGTTGCGTATACTCCGGACATTGACATAAAATATTTTCATATGTGACTCAGGAAGAACATCACGATGAACATCACACTCAACATCATACATGACCTTCACTCTCAACTTCACGAAGTTGCTACAAAGGTGTAGAGGAAGAACTCCGTACAACTGGCCACCCTAACCTGACATTACACTCATGTAGATCTACACTCACAAACTCCTCATGAACCTACCCCTACACACATAACCTCCTCATGAACCTCACCCTACACCCATAGCCTCCCAATAACCCCACTCTATACCCACAACCTCCAAACAAACTTCATTCCATACCCACAACCTTCACATGAACCTCATCTCACACCCACAACCATCCTATGAACCTCATCCGACACCCACAACCTCCTCATGAACCTCACCCTTCACCCAGAACTCTCCCATAAACCTCATCCTACTCCCACAACCTCCCAATGAACCTCATCCTACTCCCACAACCTCCCAATGAACCTCATCCTACTCCCACAACCTCCCCATGAACCTCATCCTATACTAACGACGTTCCCATAAACCTCGGCCTAGATTTCACCTTCAACCTCAACAATTGTTACCAGTGTCCCAGAGGTTAGTTACATCGCAGGTGAGCGGTGCACCGCAGGACAATGCTTGGGGCCAGTAGCATACCTACATTGTGGTGCAATTGCTGAGGTTCAGGGTGAGATCAAGAATGCGGTTGATGGGAAGGTTGAGGGTGCGTCTGAACGTTTGTGTAGGGTGAACACTGGCCTGGATTGCTGTTTTCTAACATTGTCATGGGCGCCTGTTGTGAGGCTGAGAGTTAAATTAAGGGTAGAAATTGTAAGAATTTTAGGTATTGCAGTTTGATAGCCCTGATGATGGAACAAGTTACATTACGGACCATCGTAACTGCGTCGTCCATTTAAGGGTAGGGCTGAGTCCATTTTAGGGCAGAATTGTGTCTAGTTTAGAAGAGAATTAGGTTTACTTTAGGGTGAGATTGTGTGCAATAAGGATCATGAAAGTTAAGCATCAAATGCAGTACCTTTATTGATATTCAGAGGTCATCACATCATCTAACTGCTTTTTAAGAACAACTTCACAGTTTCTTAAGTGGATATTCATAAAGTATTAGACGTTGTGGTATACCACCATTGTGAATTTTACATATATATATTCCATTTACTTTTTGTCTTCATAGTCTTATAGTCAAATCTGATCTAATGTTTCTGTTCGTAATATCATGGCTGTATACGTAAGCTGAATTCATATACAGTGTCTTAACATTTAGAAAGGTCTATAAACAGTTTTATCATGGGCAGAAATAGCTGTAAAGATCCCTCTAACTCTGTAGATGACCAGAGTAGAAAAGTTAAAGACAATTCTATAAAGCCATACGATTTTCCCTTTCGTCTTGTTGAGGAGAAACAGAGGTGGAACCAGCCATCCAACCTTGGGTACTGGCAACACCTGTATACGTAAACAGTTGGGATGGTAACTGATTTTAGAGAAATTACGCTTTACTTTGACCTGACCCTTCAGGTCCATCAATCCAAAAGTCGCACGCCAATGGTCAAGGGGAGTACAGTAGAGGTCAAGGTTAGTACAGCAGAGGTCTAGGGTAATGCGGCAGTCGTCAAGGGTAAAACGGAAGTGGTCAAGGGTAGCATGGTAATGGTTAAGAGAAGTACGGCAGTGGCTAAATGGTAGTACAGCAGTGATCAAGGATAGTTCAGCAGCAGTCAAGGGTAATACGGCAGAAGACAAGGGTAGTTAGGCAGTGGTCAAGGGTTGTATCACTGGTCTTGTCGGACGTACCGTTGTGTTCCACCAGCTGAAAGTTCTCTCTAAAGACTTCCACTAACGGTTTCACTGCTCCACTGTGAGCTACTAGCTCTGTCACTGTTCCAATACTAGCTCCTAGCCTTGCCATTGTTACACTGTCAGACACTAGATCCGTCACTACTCCAGTGTCATCCACTATCCTGTCATTGCTCTAGTCTAGGCCGTGGTGCCAGGCGCTGTTTCAGTGCAACCCGCAAACCCTCTTATTGTTCCAACGTGAGCCACTGTTCCAGTATCACTTATTTCTCATTTCACTGCTTAAGTTCCAGCCACTAGCCCAATTACTGTTTTAGGATCAATCGCTAGCATTGTCACTGCTCCATTGTCAGCCTTCTGAATTGTCACCGCTCAAGTGTTACATCAGCCCTGCCATTGTTCAAGTGTCAATCACTAGCCCCGCCATTGATCTGATGTCAGCCACTAGTCTCGTCACTGCTCCATTTTCATCACTGTTCTAGTGCCACCCACGAGCCACTTGACCTGTCATTGTCTCAGTGTCGTCTATTAACCCTCTCACTACTCTAGTGTCAGCTACTAGCCTGTCGCTGTTCCACTCCTAGCCACTAACCTTGTCACTGCTGCTATCTCAGCCACTAGTCCAGTTATTGCTTAAGTGTCAACAGCCATTCTAGCGCCACCCACCAGCCCTATAACCATTCCAATGTCTGTCATTGCTTCAGTGTCAGCCACTCGAATCACCACTGTTCCATGTCAGCCATTAACTCTAACCCCTACTATATTGTCAGCCACTTGTTTGTCACTGCCCATGTGTCAGCTTCTTGCCCTGTCACTACCGCACTGTCAGCTATTGCCCCAGCGTAAGCTACCAGCACATTAACCACTACAGTGTAAGCCACTACTCCATTGCCTGCTGCCACTTCACTCATTAGTCATATCATGTAAGTGTCAGCCTCTAGTCCTGTCACTGCTCCAGTGTCATCCTCTACCTCTGTCACAGCAATTTCTGCCACTATTCCTTTTACTGCTCCAGTGTCGACCACATCCGATGTCACTACTCCAGTGTCAGAAAACAGCCTTGTCATTGCTCAAGCGTCAGTCACTAGATCTTGCCACTGCTCTTATGTCAGCCAAAAGACACCTTAATGCTCCATTGTCAGTAACTAGCCACGTCACTGCTACAGTATCAGCCACTAACTCTATCATAACTCCAGCTTTAGCCCCTGAAACCGTCACAACAGTGTCAGCAACTAGCAGTGTCACTGCTTTAGAGTCGTCAGCCACTAGCCTTTATAGTGCTTCTTTTCTGTCAATGCTTTAGTGTTAGCCACTGCTCCATTGTCAGCCATTTAACCAGTCTCATCCCGACAATTTCTCCAGTGTCAGTTAATAACCATGCCACTGCTCCACCGTAAAATGTTTTCCATATCACTGTATCAGAGTCTGTAGCTAGTCCTGTCACTGCTACAGCCCTATGACCTGTTACTGTTACAGTGTCAGCCACTAGTCCTATGACTGCTTTACTGTCAGGCAATGACGCTGTGACTGATCCCTGTGTCAGCCCTGTCGCTTTACCAATGTCAACCACTATCACTTTCAGTGTTCCAGTGTCAGATATCACTTGAGCATCAGCAGCTCTCCATTGTAAACCACAAGCTCTGTCACTGCTTTTTATCAGCCATTAGCCCTGTTATTACTCTAGCGTCAACTATTGGCCAATCACGGCTCCAGTGTCAGCCACTTTCTCGTCACTCCTCCAGTGTCAGCCAATGAGCTTGCCACTGCTCTAGTATAAGCTATTAGTTTTGCTACTACTGTAGTGTCAGATAATCGTACTGTGTCATTTGGAATCCACATCACTACTCCAGTGTCAGCCACAAACCACATTAGAGCTTCAGTGTCGACCCCTAGTCCTCTCACTCTTCCACTGTCTGCAAACAGGCCTATCACTTTTCCAGTGTCAGCCTGTATCCATGTCACTGCCTCAGTGACAACCACTAGCCCTCTTACAGCTTCAGTGTCGTTCTTTAGACCGTCACTCCTCCACTATCAGCCACCAGTCCTGTCACTGCTACGACGTCATCCACCAGCCCCTTTAGAACTCCAGCCAGAGCCACCAGCCTTGTCACTGCTACAGTGTCAACCAATAATCCATTATTAGCTAATGTTCCAGTGTTAGCCACTAGACCTCTCACTGTTCCAATGTAAGCCTTTAGCCCTCTAACCGTTCCAACATTAGCCAGTAACCCTATCATTGCTCCACTGACATCCACTGCTCCAGTATCAGCCACTGCTTATTGCGAGCCACTAGTACTGTCACTTAACCAATGTCAAACAGAATCCAGTCATTACTCCGATGTCAGCGGTTAATCCTGTCACTTCTCCAGTGTCAGCCACTGTTCCAGCGTCAGATGATAACGGTCCACTGACAGCTACTAGTTCTCTCAGTGCTCCAGTGCCAGCCGCAAGCATTTTCACTGCACCAGTGTCGGCCCGGGCAAATGCAAGGAAATGCACTTTAGTGTCAAATATATAAATCCTAAATACAAAATACTTCGTAAACCTCAACGAGAAGTAAAAAAAGAAAAGGACCTTGAAGTGATCAACGGTGAACAGTGCCCAGTTGCATACAACAAAGCCAGTGGGATATCAGTTTTCAAAAATATGGAGAAACTAGAGCAAGTTCAAAGAAGAGCAACCAAACTAACCCCTTCAAATAAAAGATAAGCCGTATAAGGAAAGACGTAAAGAGCTAGAAATATCCTCATTAAGAGATCAAAGACTAAGGCGATCTGGTAAAGAAAATTTCATAATATTAGATACTTCCGACGACAGAACATGTGAGAGTTTCATCACTTTAGACAGAGATTTAGTGAACAGAATTAATGATATGAAGATAAGAAAAGAAATTACAGTACGGGTAAAACTTTTCTTTTATATGTTAAATGCTGGAGAATTAGAATGAAATAACTCCCAACACAGAAAATATAAAGACTAGACAAGTATTTCTTTGATATCTGTAAATGTCTTCAAATCTAGACTATCAATACATTTTTTTACGTCCATAATCCATCAGCAGGGCAAATATCGCTAACATGATAGGGAGCTTTTTCCAGGCCATACATACCTACGAAAATTCCATGTCTTTTCGCATCAGTTGATATCTCAGAGTGTCACTGCTGTAATGTTAGCCTGTCACTGCTCCAGTTTCAGTTACCGCTCATGTGTCACGTACTATATCTGTCACTGTTCCAGTGTCGCCACTAGCCCTCTCACTGCTTCAGTGTCAATAACTTTTTCTGTCACTGTCGTAGTATCAGCCACTAGCCCTGTGCCTGCTATAGAGTCATTACCTATTTGTTCTGTTCTGAGAGGGGATTTTTACACTCAAGGAGCACCTTTTCTTGACCTTTTTGCTATTATATAGCTTCTTAAAGTATTGTATTCTGTCCACACTCACAGTTATATTATTCAGTTTATTCCAATCATTATTAATCTTTTACTATAAAAGGACTATTTTACATCTTTTCTAATCAGTGTCTTGCCTAATATTACGTTATAGCCACTTGTTCTATCATTGCAAGCGTCGCAGAAATGTTCATACTGTCAGCTACTAGCTCTCTTAGTGTTCCATTGTCAGCCACATAACCCCTCTTTTATCATCCACAGCTCAAGACTTAGCCGTTAGACTACCATTCCAGTGTCAGTCACTAGTCCTGGCGTTGTCCACTCGCCACATCACGGTTGCTATTGCCGTCGCTCTTGACCACTGTGAACACTCCATCGACCTACCTACCCACCAGCAGTCCGCTACTTGTAACCCTTTAGAGCGCTACGGTGCTGTGCGACCACTGAGCATAATGGTACGACTCCTGGGTATGATGTTCTGGGAATTGATTTATTCCTCAAGGGAAATGCTCAAGGCCAGTAATTCAACATTTTCTTTTTCTAACCGTGTCTAAGCCTTTACCTAGCCAGGTGTATTTGATCTTCCAGAGTTACTGACGTCGGTAAAGTTACATCTGTCACATAACCACTTCAGACCACACTCTTTTCTACCACTTGACCCTCTCGATTCTAGTTTAGGGAGATAGAAAAAAATCCATACTTCTGGCATATATGATCTTTGTTTGTGATGAAAAGTGTGTAAAACTTGTCATCATGCAACATCTAAACACCAGCGTCATATTTGCTCTATGTGAAGGAAAAATGTCAGTTGAGTCGCTTCAGAAACAGGTGAATACTTTCACCAGAGTGTAGAGGCTGCATGTTACATCATCTTCCCGGAAATATCGATGGACAGAGTATTCCATAAGGTGATACGCAGGTGATGGGTCAACCATTCATCTCTCGTATGATCAGACCAGAAAGTTCCAATCTGAGCAAAACCATCAAACCAACCCTATAGTTGTCTCTGGATACCAGTCATTGAAGATAATAAGAAATAAGACACAATGTCATCATCATCATTTTTTCAGGAGAGCGTGACCCTCCAGTTGCCATCTCTGAGCCAAGGAAAGTGGTTGAAATATTTTGGCCATCTTCGTCATCAGGAGTGTCTTAGCACCAAACAATGGTGGACCCTAACGCATCTTACTGATCTTCGTCGCCTCTATGGTCTGAGGGAAAGATGACACTAGTAGGAGGCTGGAAGTCAGTGCCAAAACAAAGGCTGCTGGATAGAGGGGACCTCGAGCAGTAAAGAGGAGGTCCTTCAGGAGAGGGGAGGTCGTTGCAACCTGACTCTTGAAGTGAGTGGGACTGACGATTTTGTCCTGAGTTTTTGAATGAGTAGGACTTTTGAAGTGGCCACAGGTCTTAGAGTGAGTGAGACTGTTGGCGTAGTTCCGGGTCTTGGAACGGGTGTGAACGTAAAGATACCTTCCTCAAAGTCAAGTATCCGAGATGCTCAGAGCTACGTTGCTGGTGGAACTAAAGATGCAGATGATAGCAACGTTGGAGAAATCAACAGTGTTGGAGGGAAAAGTCGTCATTGCTGATGTAAGTCAAGAGGATGGAAGGGTTCAGAATGAGTAAGAAACTGGTTTGGAAACGTAGAGATCTTTCAGTTGTTGGACTGTTTGGAAGAAAAGTCTGGAGACCCGAAGACGGGAATACCCGAGCTGTTGGGGTGATTCAGATTTCTAGAATGATCTGAAATGTTGTAGAGACCAGGAACACTGGCAGAGCCGCCACGAGTGTTGAAGAAAGCAGGAGCACTGTCTGGGAAGTTGGGGTTGTTGGAGAACCAATGAATGATGGTGTAACCCGAAGTCTTACGATTGTTAGAGGAAGAGTCGAGGGCGTTGGTGGGTCGACGTCGGTGGTTTTGGTACTGGAGAGTGAGATAGTGCTGGAGGGCCAGCAAAGCTGCGGAAGAAGTGCGATAGCGAAGATGATGCCCCAAGTGACTCTCTGGAAGGGATGCTATCGACCAAAAGTGGCCCTTCGGTAAGTGAGCCGTCGAACCTAAGTGACCTTCTGGACGGGGTTCTGTCGAGCTTATATGGCCCTCTGGATGGGCTGCTGTCGAACTCAAGTGATCATCCGGATGGGCCACTCTCAGACCTAAGTGCCCCTCTAGACGGGAAGCTGGAGCCCCGTCTCGGCTGAGGAACCTCTTGCTCTGCGATGTAACCTGAGTGTAAGTCAAGAGTCATATCACTCACTCCTATAAAAGAGGTAAACATTCCACGTGATGATGTTAAAAATAATTCTATTTCTAAATAAAACTTCTATGTATGTACAGATTAAGTGATGTTAGAATATCAAAGAATTAATGACAAGAAAGCCACGTGCTAATTATGAACAAATCTCGGGTAGTTGGTAAGTGGTATTTCCGTTTCAGGATTTGTTAGTGAAAAACTAAAACCTATCAGTAAACAGTCCATAACAATTATTTTTTATGGTAAATAGTCCAGTAACAAAGTCCGATGGCAAAATTGAGTAGGTTGTGTCTATGGTAACAAGCCAACGCTTCATATATGGTAGATTTTAGATCATGCATCAATGTAAGTCAGCTGTGTTGCTGTAACAGTTAGGTGATATTAATGAACATGATGGTAATCATGATTCAGAAACACACAGAGGGAAGGACAAACGTCTTCGTATATACCACGAGATTAATTTATTGCCAATCTCATTTGTGTCACTTTAAGAGAAAATTAATAATGATTCGTTTATTGTATGGCTGCTAAGTGTATGATGTAAATTGTCTGTTTCATTGCCTCCAATGCAGTTCAGGCTCCACTAAGAATAAGAACAGAATCAACAAAACTTTACTTTATAGCTAGAAATGTCTTTACGTTAAATGTCCTTTTAGGGAGAATGTAATTGTTGCTTGTAACTGCTTTGAAAACATCACAAACCTTCTTATGGAATACATAACTCAAATGGAGTCTTCCTAGGAAGGAGACTTATGGTTTAACAAAGCCTACAACTGGTTATAGAAAACAACATAGCTTAACTCTACGGTAATACAGTTCTGTATACATCAGTCCCACAGTTATACAACGGAACACATCTCAGTCCTAGACAGTCGTGAGGTTAGTAAGATATAACACTGTAATCTATAGTCACATACTAGCTAAGCTGTCCAGTCACATACAGTCACAAAGTACAATATACGTCTCTCCCAGTTACAGTAAAGTCTCATAGCATGATTCATTTATACTGTCTACTCAAGCTGTTTATAGTTATCTAATATATCTGAATCAAAGACAGTCATTTTAAGCCCTTTTCATTCACATGGTTGCAAGTACTGGGTCGAGTTTATAGGGGAGACATGTTTTGTTATATGGAATATCCCTATTAGAAATTTCGTAACGTCGAAAACTTTACATGAACGATCTCTTTCCTTATAGAGGGCCTTAGTAACCTTACTCAAGTCGTTATGTATTCAGAGAACCAACTGACCTCAGTAATATCATTGTTTAAGGCTGTGGAAACATTTTGGTGTTGGTGTTGGAGGAGCATGAGGTTCCGGAGTGTGAGGAGGGAGCGCTTGGTGTGAGAGATGAGGATGCAGACCCAGAGCCCCCGGCCGCCGCACGACGCCTCCTGCATCAGTCGCAGCCCCGACACCTCCTCCACAGAACGGGCCACCTCCTCCTCGCTCTCCACCACCATCACAAGCCGACACAACAAGTTCTCCAACATTCCCGCCAGCCTGGTGGTGTGATGGAGGCCATACAGGTAATTGGCCGATGACATAGGTAATGGGGATCCAGGAGGTTCACACAGGTAATAGCATAATGAATATGAAATGGGATAAGGTTATGATACTTGTAAATGACAGTCAGTCAGACGTAATGGACTCTTCGACAGCCCTGCCAACATAGATAGGCTCGGGTAGTAGGGAAGGGCTCACACAGAGAGAGGGACGATAACACACAATTTGGGATAACAAGATACAAATACTTGTAAATGGTAGTTTGGTAAGGTAGTTAAGTCCTTGATTATCCACATGCATGGTGATAAGTAGAAATGAGGAGCTATTTTCCCACTGTCAAGACTCACAAGTATCGTTATGTGTTTGTAGACTTACCTCCCTCAACTTTCTGCTTTATACTCTCATTTCAGAATCAGGATCCCAAGGAAATTTCCTTTAACCTGACACTTTCTACTGGACAGACAGTTGTCATTTCATTTCCATTGCATGGAAATTCTCCTTTCTTTCATTTCTAGTCCCTCACCTTACCCCCAGGAGAAAACCCGATCTCATACATGGTCAACAAACGCGAGGCCATATGTACACCATTGAGTATTGTAGCTTCCTCTTGCCTAATAAGACTAGTTCCTTCATACACAACCCAAGACAACACTAATAAATACACACGTGTCCTAGTTTGTGTTGTGTGATTACCTATTTGTACTTTAAAGAAGGGAGTTTTACACACATGGGGCCCCATCTCTAAAATATTCAAACACTATCATACAGATATTTGAACATCTGTATGCTCTTCGCATTCATCACGTCTTCATTCAATTCATTCCATTAATCCACTTCTTTTACACTAAAAGAAATAACTTTTCTCATCTTTTTAACACTTTTATCTTATTTTTGCTTTACTGTTTTCTGGTTGTTTTCTCTATCTCTATGGCTCTCGAAGAACTCTTTACTGTGTACGACGTCAGTCTATTTTGAAATTTAACGGCTATGATCAGGTCACTCCTCATTCTACTCTCCTCCTTGATGAACAGATTCAAGACCTGTAGCTTGATTATAACGGAGCTATCTTAATATTGGTACCACCTTTGTTGTTTTCCTCTGGACCTTCTCAATTAGCTCCGTGCTTCATTAGGTGCGGTGACCAAACTTTAGAAGTATATTCTTGCATTAGCCTTCTGTGGGATCTGAATAGCTTGTTCACAAAGTGGAATGCATTTCTAATATTTGGTAACAGACACTTGGTCTCCTCAGGTGAGACTCAGGCAAGAGGCTGGAGACAATGCCGTCACCCGAGTCTCTTTCACACATATATTCCTACGACTTATCTTCTGCTGATGATATTCATATCGGGGCCATTCTCTCGCTGTGACGTATCCTCATTACGTATTTTACTTTGAGCTGAACTTCATTAAACAAGCAACTGGCGGCCAGCTATGAAATCTGTCAATGTCCCCTTGTAACCTGACGCTCTCATCAACGCTTTTCACTTCCCTCATGACCTTTGCATCAAATGCAAACGCATTCATGCAGTTCATAACTTCTGGTAAGTTAGTCACATAGATCAAGAAGAGAAATAGTCCCAGAACAGAACCCTGCGGCACTCCGTTGGTGACCTCAACCCTTTTTAAGATGGCTTCACTGACATGCTTCACTTATTCTCTTCCACTAAGATAATCTTCTGTCCATCGAAAGAATCTCCCCTATATTTCTTCCAGGTGTTCCAGGTTCTTAATAAGCCTTCCATGCGGTACAACGTCAAATGCTTTCTGGCAGTCCAGATAGTGTCAATCCACCCAGACTCTTCTTTTGTTTAATACTAACCCCAGTCTCACCAAGCAGCTTCCTTACACACGACCTTCATCATCCCTAGAACCATTTCTCTCACTTAGGCAATTTCTCCTCTGGACAAAGTCATGTATGAGATTTTTGATCATCTTTTTCATATCTTACACCTCTTCTTGCTGAACTAGAGACCGGTGTTGTGTGTGTGTGTGTGTGTGTGTGTGTGTGTGTGTGTGTGTGTGTGTGTGTGTGTGTGTGTGTGAATGCATGTATCCTAGCATGAGTACGTGTCCAAGCTTATGATGCATACACACATCCTCAGTGTACACGTGTTCTGGTGTGTGCAATGTCCTAGTGTGTTAAGGCCGAACTTATTCTGGTTTGTGCATATATTCTGGTGTGTGCTGGTGTCCTAGTGTATGCAGGTGTTCTGGTGCTTGTAGGTGTCGAGATGTGTGCACATGTCAGTAGTTTTTATGTATGTGCATGCGAACCTACGTGGGTTTGCGAGTGTAGCCTGTGCTTGTAGCATGAATGAGAGTGAATCAGTGTGTGAGCGAATGCTGCTCTCTAGTAGTGTAAATAAGATTTGCTTTTGAGTAAGGGTGACGCTCTGAGTTTCTCGTGTACTGATGGATGTTACCGACATTATCAAAATGAAGAAGCCACTGGAACAGCTGACATCACTCTTGATATTGCAGGCTGAGACGGCTCAACAAGTCCAGGAAGAACTCCATCGGAGGGAGGAGTGCTCGAATCAGATCCTGGAAAGGTGGTGGACTCTCGACAAGCGCCAAGTGATCACAGTGCAACGACCACAAGTGGCGCTTTCGCCAGTAGCGACGGTGCACCACTACAGGCAAAGTTTTCCGTCAGCGTTGCACGCGCTCCGTACCTGTCGTCATTCAGCTTTAGTGAATGAATTCGGTGCATGGCGCCCCAAATTCAAGGGATACGTGACGTTGACTAAAGTCTCCTCCCTGGCGCAATCGAAGTAGATTGCATCCTTGATATGCTTGCTTGACGACAAGTGGGTACGAATCCTGCGGTACGGTATTAGTGTAACAGACGCCACAGGAATAGAGACTGTCCTGGTTGCTGTGGAGGTGCATCTTCGGGGACAACAGAACGTCATCTTGGACCGGACTGATTTCTATTCAGAGAAGTTAAGAACCGGGTGAAACGTTGAACTACTTTTAGTGTGAAGTGAAAGAAATGGCCAATCTTTATGAGTATTTTTAAGGACTCTTGATGATGAAGTATTGAAACGCATGCTTGAGGAGAAGAATTTAAAGTTCAAAGTACCATTAACATATACCGGGCTTCCGAAAATGCTACCATGAACAGTGCAGTGACAAGAGGCCATGTTGGTCATACGTTGGTCAAAATGTCGCGAAACAAACGAAATTGAAAATCACACAGTGAGAGAATTAAGCCTATGTTATGCTTTAGGTGTGGTAAGGATCGTCACAAGGACATGCAAACGCACAAGGCTGTGAATAAGGACTGCTTGAACTGTTGCAAGAGGCCATTGTGGGTATTATTTCGGTTTTGGACATCCAGTGAAGGTTAGGTTGGGTATGTTAGTTTAGGTTTGCTAGTTTGGTTCGTTTGAAACTGATTTTTCTGATGTTTTTTTGATACCTTTGAATGATTAGTATCTTCATTTCTATCACAAATCTCTTCTTTTTTGTTTCACTCACGCAAGTCCCCGATTCCCACTTCAGGTCCCCCACACTCATTTCCCAAATGGTAGTGACTTGCAGAAGATGAAGGTCAGAGTCGTGCAATACACATCAAAAAACCGCCGAAAAAAAAATCATCTTCCAAATAGGTAGATGTCAGAAACAGTAATTTTACCCTTTTCTGTGGTGATGTAGAAAATTTGAATAAGCCTCAAGAGATGAAGCTTCGAAGTGGCCTTCGAAGCAGTTCTCAAAACGATGTGCGACGGTCAAGCTTGATAACTAGGCCGTTCTTCATCTGCTTGCAGGCGTAAACTTCATCAGTTGCCGGTGGGTCGGTCGCCACGGGTGGAGGTTACCGCCACCCACTGGATTCCTGAGTATTTCTCAGTTCGTCCTGGAGACCCCAAGAAGCACTGGTCTTTTCACTCCGGGTCGCCACCCACTCGCCGGCTTGGGGATCTTCGCGACTCACGTGGAGCTGGGGAACAGACGCACGAACACTATAGTGTCACTTATCAGTTAGGGGAAGGAAGCCCAACCAACTGGTTCGACTCGAATGCACTTGGTCTCCTGCCGGAGGATCTTCTTTCTTATTTCTACTCAGTAAGGCTTAGAAAGTCGACGGAGGATCAAGGTAAAACTGAAGCTCCCAGAGTGAGCTGGGTCTTTACCCTCTACCACAGCTTTGTTGTAAGCATGATGATGCATTAACACCACCCCATAGAAGCACAACGAGCATAACACGCCACCGGCGTAGTTGCAACATTCCCAATGGTCTATGGCACGTCACGGACAGCGAGATATGTATGGAGGCCCAGTGTGTACCTAATTGACCAATGATTCTCGTTTTTTCGCTATAGCAGCACCATCCCTTACAGCTGGCGTGCAGAAATCAAGGCACAACTGGATGACCTGCTTCCTAAGGAAGTGATCGAGTAGCTGGACTAACCTACTGTTTGGCGCCATCCCATTGTTCCAATAGCGAGGGACCTGTTTGGACTTAGGTTGTGTGTGGACTTCACACTCCTTAATCGCAAAAAACGAAGTAGTCTCCTCATGACGCCGTAGATTCCATAGGACTGGGAACACAATGGTTCACCACCATGGAGGAAAAGATAATAGGGTACTATCAAACTAAGACTGATGACGAGGACCAGGATCTCGCATGCTTCATACCTGGGGATGTATCAGGTTCAAGCGTGTAGTCACGGGTCTAATTTCCTCCGGCGACAAGAACAACCGCCTTGGCGACCAAGCCCTGCGAGACATCCCCAGAGCCAATATCGTAGACGATATCTTGGCTTACGACAGTTCCTACAGAAACTATCTGTCCCACGTTATCAACGTCACACAACGTTGTGGTCGACCAGTTTGGCATCACCCTAAAAGTAGTGAAGTTAGAGTTTGCAAGAACCAACGTTGAAATCTGTGGCTACGCCATCTCACGCCAAGATTACACAGCACAAGCTCGGAAGGTTAAAACAATATGCTGATATCCTATATAGAACCTCACGGACCTTAGATCGTTTAACGGCTTCGCAAATCAGTTGAATGGCTTCTCTTGAGACGCTGGAGGAGATTCACAGCCCCTCGGAGACCTCCAAGTCTCGAAACGAAAGGTATTGGACCTCAACTCTTGAGAGTCCTCGAAAGGGTGAAAGAAATTTTGGTAGTGCTGCAGAATGACCCATCAAGGATAAATGGATTCGGTGTTGTTCTCCTACAACGTTTCTGTGAAACCTGGAAGCTTCTTCATTGCGGGGGCGAGATTACTTTGTCCTGTGACGCAGTGATAGTGTTGTAACTAACCGAAGATCTCTGGGCAGTCCCTCAAGTATGGTACCTAACCCACCGGTCTTTTTCACTTTAACCTGAATGATTATCAACGTCCTCTGGCTCCTATTCTCTGCACAAAATTGCTCAGCAAATTCGAGAACCTCGCCTACAGTGGATGCATGAAAGGTTTCTGGGCTGCAGGTTCATAGCTTTCTGGCACATGTGCTCTTCTCACAGCATTCCTGATGCACCAGTTCAGAATCGTGCCAACGGTGAGGACGCATCACAGCTCAAAGACTTGGATCTCGTTCACCCCCTCTGTCATGCCTGCCCTTAACATTGTCTCTGAGGGAGGTCACTTGTTGGCAACTTTCAAGGATCAAAGCTAGGATAAAGTACGTGCTGCTGCAACATTGGACGCGGAGTTCGTTGCCTAAAGGGAAATTCTCATCAGTGGGTTCCTTGAAAATCGTCACGACTTGGAACATATGGCCGTACTAGGCACTCTGCAGCCAACTAACCATGAACGACGGCCTCGTTGCGTACGGCACGAGGTCCCAGAGCCTCCAAGGATAGGTACTGGAACGCTTGCATGACTGTCATCAGAAAGTGGACCGCACCGAACGTCGGGCCAGGCGGACTGTTTAGTGGCCAGGAATCCAACGAAACATTGAGAATGTAGTCTTCAGGTTCTCCCTGTAACACCCCCCCCCCCCTTCCTTTTCTCCCTAAGCAGCAAAATGAACAGTTCTGGCAAGATATGACCTTTGAGGTTTAGTGCATGGATCTGTTTCGGCAGATTTCTTCCATGTACCTTTATGGTCTACTTCGATCACAGGTCCGGGTGGCTGTATGTGTTGTTACGCCCATGGACGGCGTCAGTAGCTTATGCAGTGTCATGCGGTCTGTATTTGTGAACACTGGCGCGCCTGTTGTCATAAAAACCGTCGGAGGTCTACAGTTCACGTCGTCTACGTTACGACGGCACGACTCCACAGTACGAGAGCTTTCCGGCCGTACCCCGGCGCCCTTGTCGACTTGCAGAACTACACGAACGGTCGTTGATACCGCCTGGGTTTTATCGTCGACAAATGATTTCATCGGGACTACCGCGTCAATATTGGCTGTGACCGCATCCAATGGAGATACAAAGGTTTTGTTCATCCCCATAGACCAATGGTACCAGCTAGTGCCATGACGTCCACGCGTAAGGCAACGATTCCAGCGGCACCCGACAGCGACCAGCGACCTGACCTATGGCCTTCGCCACGAATAAGTGTAGAGAATAATCCGGACCTACTACTCTACAGCCCTAGTGGCCGCCAGCGACGAGTACCACGGCGACAGGTGAGGCAGTGAGATTCTCAGACTTGCCACGACGAAGAAGAAACTCCAGACAAAGTGGATCTTTAAGTCGGTCCATGTCTATGGAAGGTGCGGTGTTTATGTATGTGCGTGGGAACCCAGGTTGGTGAGCGACAGCAGCCCTCTTGTGGCGTGAATGAGTGAATGGGAGAGCGGGCGAGTGCTGCTCTCTAGTGTAGTTGAGAGTTGCTGCTCTATGTTCTCAGTTGCTTGTCTGAATGATTGAGTATGGATAAAGCGGCATCCAGTTACATGTTAGAGTGTTACCCTGTAATGGATCAGAAAATGTCCTGAACTCTGCAGGTGTCTTAGTGTGTGTAGGTGTCCAGGTGTGTGCAGGTGTCCTGGTGTGTGCAGGTGCCCTGGTGTGTGTAGGTGTCCTGGTGTGTGCAGGTGTCCTGGTGTGCGCAGGTGTCCTGATGTGTGCAAGTGTCCTGGTGTCTGCAGGTGTCGTGGTGTCTGCAGGTGTACTGGTGTGTGCAAGTGTCCTGGTATGTGCAGGTGTCCTGGTGTGCGCAGGTGTACTGGTGTGTGCAAAAGAGATCATTCACTTACCGGTTCAGTCTGTCCAGGTAATCTTGCGTCTCGTGGTTACACATGCTATGGACAGGGTCTGTGTTGTTGATGACGAAGTAGAAGTGAGATGCGACGTACAGGAACTGCCGATGCATCTGGCTTAGCGCCTCTTGTTGTTCTTGCTGTAGCAGGAAATGTTGTTGGTGATGAGAATGAGGAGGTGATGTTGATGGAGGGGGTTGATGATTGGGAGGTGGTAGTGAGTGTGTTGGCGTTGGTGGAAGGTGGTGCTAGTAACTTAGGAGGTGATGTTGGTGTAGGGTAGTGATGTGGTCGGTGGAAGGTGGTGATGGTGATAATGAGGAGGTGATGATGCTGAAGAGTGGTGTCTAAGATATTGAGGTGGTGGTGATGGTGTTGGCGGAAGGTGATGGCGGTAATGATAAGGAAGAGGTGTTAGTGTCGGGCAGTGATGGTGTTTTTGGAATGTGGTGGTAGTGTTGGTGGGGTGGTGGTGTTAGTGGATGGGGGTGGTGGTAACGATGTAGAGGTAGTGCTGGTGTAGGGAGCTGGTGGTAGTACTGAGAAGGTGGTATTGGTGGTGATAGAGGATGTTGGGGGACAGGTGAGGTTGATTGGGAGCGGTAGTGGTGATGTTGGGAAGGTGATGTTGGTGAAGAGTGGGAATGATGATGCTAAAAAGATGGTGTTGATGATGTTGGTAATGGATAGTGATGGTAATGCTAGGGAGGTGGTAGTAGTGATGTTGGTAGAGGATTGTGACGATGTGTAGGTCTTGATGTTGTAGGGGTTGTGGTGTTGATATAAGGTGACGGTGGTGCTGGTGTTGCTGGGGAGGTGTTGTTGGTGTAGGGTGGTGGTGTTGGTGCTGGGAAGGTGGTGGTGATGGTGGTGGTGGTGGTAAAGGTGGGTGATAGTGTTGATTGAGGGTGGTGATTGTGGTGTTGGTAGAGGAAGATGTTGGTGACGAGTGGTATTAATAATGTTGGGAGGTGGTGGTGTTGGTGGTGATTGAAGGTGGTGTTGGTGTAGGATGATGTTTGCGGATAATGGTGATAGTAAAGTTGGGAGGTGGTGTTGGTGGTTGTAGAGGGTGGTGTTGGTGGAGGATGATGATGATGAAGAGTAGTGGTAATAATGTTGGGAGGTGGTGTTGGTGGTGGTAGAGGGTGGTGTTGGTGGGATATGATGTTGGTGAAAAGTGGTGATAATAATGTTACGAGGTGGTGTTGGTGGTAGAAGAGGGTGGTATCGGTGGTGACAGAGAGTGGTGATGGTGATGGGTAAAGGGTAATGGTAGGGAAGATGGTTAGAGGAGGGTAGTGATGACCGTGAGCAACTGGTGATGATGAAAACTGGAGTGAGATTAGGTAGCAAGAAGTCTGTCATCAATGTAGTCAGACCTTCGGAGAGAACTTTCTGTTTGAGAGTAAGTTGTAACGTATCTGGTCATCATTACAAGTACGAGGCTCACTCCACTGACATACAGACTATCATAACGTATCTGGTTATTATTACAAGGGAACAAGGCTCACCCCACCGACATACAGACTATTATAACGTATCTGGTTATTGTTACAAGGGAACAAGGCTCACTCCACTGACCTGCAGACTGTTGTAGCGTATCTGGTTATTGTTACAAGGGAACAAGGCTCACCCAACTGAGATGAAAACTTGCACATTTGAATATCACATTAGTAGGAACACTAATTTGAACTTGCATTGATATATGAACCAAAGTTTGGACATGATAGATTACCTCACGCGATAACCTGAATAAGTGGCCTAAAAAGATAACACCAGGAGATAGCTCTAATAGAGAAAAGTTCACTTATCTATATATCAATCTTCTCTAACCTGCTATTCATAATAAACCATACAAAAGATTCCCTAAGAGAAGGCCAACAGACAAATCTGCTTCATTACCGAGCTGTATAATTGTAACAGGTGAATAACTGGCCCCCATCCTTCCTGTTGATACCAATATATCCTCCAAGACAGGCTCTACATACGCTTTCAATTCTCGCCTCTACAATCCTACATCATAGATGGCAATGGTAAGTAAGCCTAGTAGCAGCATTTCCAACCGGTTCACCCCAGAAGGTGGATTGCCAGTTGCATAGCCTTCCAGTAATGGACAAATTAATGATGTTGCGTCAACATACCGAGGATTTAACCCGAGGATGTAGCCATAAGAAATAGAACGAAAACGAACAACCTACCAAAAACCTGATCCAAAAGCTAACAAACAGATGGAGGCCAAAAATTGATGCTCTTCAGATGGCCATAAGAAATGGCCCTCTATAAGTAGTCCACAACAGAAGAGAGCCTCTACAGGTGAACAAAAAAGAGAAACGCTATAGACACCCACAAAAGGAGAGGACCTCTGCGCACAACCCCTCAACAAGTGGTCAATAGAAAAGACCCTCTACAAATAACCCCAACAGAACTCACGTCTTCTACGGGCGAAGGTGGTGAGGGCAACGTCAGCAGGGAGAAGGGCATGTTGCACTCGTTGTTCTGCAGAAGATGAAGATGATGACGTGATAGTTAGTCTTTATATTGATGGATTCGGGAACGTGTGGTGATTTATATCTCACTATTCACAACAAAGATCATATGTCAAAATAAACACAAGTTTGTAGGAGTTGGCAAGAGACTAAGGACTAGAGGTTGGTAGACGTTAGACGGGGTAAAACTGGGCATAGAAACAGAGAGGATAGAAATGGAGGTCATGGTAAACAGAAGGAAACTTCAGAGGTAGAAACACTATGTTGTGTAATAGACGATACAAATATAATGTAAAGAGAAAGGACACGAAAAGAGCATTTGCGGGAAGATTTTTTCGAAAATATGTGACACAGAAATAGTCGACAACATGACACAAAAGCAAGACACAGGGTAAAAATTTTCACGAAATTAGGGCCCTGTAAACAGAGTTTATGGAAACTCAAGGCGTGGAAACAGAGGTTATGGAGACAGTCACTGGAACACAGGTTTCAGGTATTATATGGAGAGGAAGGACTCGTTAACCTAAGAAGCTCACTAGGTTCTGCTGGAAACTGAGGAGCGTCGCGTTCAGGAAGAGGATGTTGCTGAGGGTGACCTCTCGCAGCTCCTCCAAGGTCACATTGGGGTCCCGTGGGTCATCCTCAAGAGGGTCCTGTTGCTGGTTTAGGAGGTGACATGGGTTCTGGAGGCGGCTGGTGACCCAGGGAATGGAGGTCACCAGCACCGTACCCTCTTGGCCTCCTGTACCACCAGCAGCCACCACGAGCACCAGCACAGCTGTAGAGTACATGACAGTATGAGGGAAGGTCAGATAACAGGGGCCATGATGGTCTGTGACGAGGTGAAATGATATATAGATGGAGACGAGAGAGTAGAGCTGGTTCCTTTCCACTCACTAGTTTAGCTGGAAAAAGTAAAGAAGAAGGCTCCTCCTTACCCATCGCTTATAGATGGAGACAGGATAGTAAAACAAAAGACTCCTTCCCACAGAAAACTCCCTCCAGCACGTATGCTGGCATGAAAATAGCTAAGACTAAATGCCTTTTATAACAAAAAGAGTATATTGTCAAGGAAACTTTACATCAAAGTTAGATGGAATACACATTCTGATTCAATATCAGCTGTCGGATACCCTGGAGAAGGGAGGCTTTAGTCATAACTCTAAGACG
The DNA here is from genome assembly GCF_036320965.1 of Panulirus ornatus. NCBI lineage: Eukaryota > Metazoa > Arthropoda > Malacostraca > Decapoda > Palinuridae > Panulirus > Panulirus ornatus. The sequence continues at coordinate 10,852,701 of NC_092280.1, forward strand.
AAATGGAAGAAAATGAAATACACGCATATCGCAACGTCATTCTTCAACAGCCTCATTTATTGAGAAGATCTGGTATTCACTACGTGGGTCGCGGGCCTTACGAGACTCGCGTTTTTCTTGTCTATGACCCCTGTCGGCATCGTCCTCTTCATTAAGCTCGGAAGAGAGAGGAGAGATCAATTGAATATGTAGTTTATATTAATCGTAGCAGCGCGGAAGTATTTGAGTATGGGTGTCACTGGGAGTAGGGCAACCAGACTTTTTACTCCTTTCAAGGATATAACCTTGATGCAAAATGCAACGTTCTATATACCAATCGAATCATCAGTAGTTCTCTGCATTTTGATACGCAACAAAAAGGCCATCTAGATGTTACTTGAGTTACACAAATATCTTATTTACAAGATACAAAACGTTATATTTTCCTATAACTTTAGTAAACTTTTCTCTCTAGATCTGTGACGTTATTCACGATATTTTCTTTCTGTCTTACATATTGAAGACTTTATATTATGTAGGTTTTAGGGCATTTGAATAACTCAACTGGTTCGTGTTTAAAAGATATAACGGACAACGTACTTGACCATATGTATAGTTACAGTGATTTTGTTCCAAGTATTGCCCCTTTAATACCATGAAACTTTTCAAAGTCTATGATTTGTTCCATTAAGGTTACACAATAAAAATTATACGAAATTCAATATCTACTTTATTTTCTTATTTATGTCTTCATTGATCTGTGAGTTTCTGATATGTTTCACTATCGCAAACAACTTCGAAAGGACACAATGATCTATTGCTGTTTGAATTCCTTTGTATTCATTTATGATTTGCATTTTCGTGATGGTCTTGTTTTGAATTCCACAGTTTGTGTCGTCTCTTGGCAACAGAAAACATCAATATCAATAGTATGTTGGTCATCTTGTACAGTAAGTTTCAGAAATATGTATATTGTCGTCTCTTGGCAAAAGAAAACAATATCAATATCAATAGTGTGATGCTCATCATATACAGTAAGTTTCAGAAATATGTATATTGTCGTCTCTTGGCAAAAGAAAACAATATCAATATCAATAGTATGATGCTCATCATATACAGTAAGTTTCAGAAATATGTATATTGTAGTCTCTTGGCAACAGAAAACAATATCAATATCAATAGTATGATGCTCATCATATACAGTTTTATCGTTACAACACATATATCATGTTAATAAGAGAGTAAAAAGAAAAGTAGCTTTAGAGAATGCAAGTTACGGTCAGTGAATAGCCGTCAAAAAAGATATTGTTTATCTTCTCTGAAAAAATTATTTTTCACCCTCCAGCACTTCCAAGGGTTCCAAAGAACCAGCTCCATTTCCCCAGATGCTAGCATCAATCATCACTGCAAGGGTCCAAGGCACCTACCACCATTCCCTAAGGGGCTGCCATCCACCACCACCATTCTAAGGGTCCTAGACATCTAGCACCATTCCTCCAAGAGCCACCATCCAGCAATATTCCTCAGAGGCCACCATCCAGCACAATTCCCCAGGGGCCAATATCCACTACCACTCAATGGGTGTCAAACACAATGAAAGTCTTGTAGGCTGGATAGATGATGGCATGTTGCCAGACATGTTATATGCACATCAAGAAAGCAGAAGTGATGTCAACCTATTAGTTGTCTTTGCCAACGTAGCCATGTGGGGATATACCGATGTCAACATTGTCACATAATTACATATTCACTTTATTTTTTTTATGTCCTGACTGATCTGTGAGTTTCTGATATCCTCCGCTATCGCAAACCGCCTCGAAAGGACACAATGGTTTATTGCTTTTTGAATTCCTTTGTAATCATTTCTAATTTGTATTTTCGCGATGGCACCAAATTACAGTGAAGGCTAATATGTGCTTTAGAGGTGCAAACTTGAAAATTTAGGACGAACAAATGGCAGCAACTTTCTCCTTTTTTTTTCATCATTCTATACTTAGTGTGTGTGGAGAATTTCTTTTTTTTGTGTATGTGTGGAGCTAAAGATTTCTGACGTTTGTCTTCTGCCCTGTTACGGTAAACATTGTCATCCGGTACAATTTGAAGGTGCCACCTTGTTGACCGCTTTGACCGCTCCAACAGTTGTCCTTTGAAACCGGAGAAAGGACGACGTACTTTAAACATGTGTGCCGCGAACATAGATATACCTATCACTGTATTCCTATATCATTTTCTGTAAACAAAATTGATTGACCGAGTATTCTAGTATTGTTTTCAGTAAATATGATTCGTTCAACTGTCACTGTATTTTTCTTCAGTAATACAGTCATTCAGCTATCATTGTATTCCTGTATTTTTGTTCCGGAAGCCAAAGACGTTGAACACTTGCTGTATTCCAGTAATTCTGATCAGTAAACCAAAGTCGTTGAACTACCGCTGTATTCTGTATTGTGTTCAGTAAACCATAGTCGTTGAACTATCACTGTATTCTTGTGTTCAAATTTCCCAAAAGTCTTTGATTACGCAATAATGAAAGTACTCCACATTGTCAACTATACTCGTGCACAAGAAGTCGACCAACGGCATTTTCCGGGAATTTCGGATACAACTTGACTCGTAGTTTGGAGACGTCCTTTATTACTCAGTAAAGTCCTAGACACAATCTTCAAGCTTTGCTTTGAAATTAAAGTTTCCGTTATTAAACATTGTGTTGGTTAATTTAAGCTGGACCTTGTTAATTAATCTAATTTTCAACAATTGTGATTTAAACGTTGACTATAGGGAATGGTTGAATTCCTCCCATACAGATGGTGGAGGGATTGAAGCCCTAACATTTTCCATTCTCGAGTATTTAGAGGAAATTATTTCCCACCCTACCCATATACACTACCGCTGTGACCATTCACCTAATATTCTGAATTTGTTTTTCACCTCTTGGCCATCTTGATATAGATACACAATCTCTTCCCCATTTGGTTCATCTGATCTCTCTCTCGTAAATATATCTATTTTAACGGTGCCTCACCCCCCAGCAGCCTTTTGTAAACGGAAATACTGGCACCTGAACAAAGGTGACTGGAATGATTTACGTAACTTCTTTTCTTGTCTCCGCCAAATGCATAACACAGGTTATTCTTGCGGAATGGAAGTATTTACCACCTCTTCCTCCAAGATTATTTCTTCATCCAAACCATGACTCAGCTGCTCCTATTTAGAAGCCATTCAGACAAAGGATCAAACATATCGGGCTTGGAAAAACTCTCCTTCCTCTGGCTCGCATTCAGCTTTTATCTCTGCCCGTAATCGCTGAAAGCATGTTATCCGTATAGCGAAGGCGTTTCTTTATCTAAAGGAAGTGTGATAACCTCTCCTCGTCATTCAATGATAGGTCTTTCTGGTCTTTAGCTGAGGGCATCTCTAACAACTCCTGTCGCTATACCTTCCCTTCACTTTTCCGTTCAGACGATACTATAGCTGTCTCTCCCGTTGGCAATGCAACTCTCTTTGGTTCCCGTTTGTCCTCTAACTCCACCTTGGATGACTCTAGCATTCCTTCACCCCCTGATGCTCCTCTTACTAATCCTATGCCTCTTCCCTCAATCTCATTTCGGACTGTCTGAAAAGTGCTTCATTCTCTAGACACAAGCAAGGACTATGATCCTGATGGCATCCATCCTAGTGTTCTGAAAAAGTCTGCCGCTGAACTTGCACCTATGCTTGCTTGTCTGTTTAGTTTTTCTTTAAAAATCAAACTTTTATTTCTCCTTGGATGCGTTCACTGATACATCCCATCCCTAAGAAGGTGACCGTTCTGATTCCTCTACTCATCGTCCCAATGCTTTGACATCTACCATTTCCAAAGTCTTTGAATCTGTCCTCAACTCCCATACCCTTAAACACATCGAAAATCATTGGTGATAGTCTTTCCTATCTTACTAATATCTGGTCATCATCCCTGAAACATTTGGGGAGTCATATGCAGTTGCCCTTAACATATCTAAGGCATTTGATAGGGTGTGGCATTGGGGTCTCATCTCTAAGCTCCCCTGTTTTGGCTTCTCTCTCTTACTGTCGACTCAACACTGCATTTATCCGTATCCTTCAATTCTGCTCCCTCTTCTCTCACTCGATCTGTATCACGTCTTGACACAACTTTCTCAATGAACTCAGTCTTGGACATGATATCTCAGTGGGGTAGACAAACTCTTGTTAGATTCAATGCCCCAGGACCAAATTTCTACCCATCCCTCTATCGAAAGCTCCTCAGAACTCTCGTCTCTCCTCTTGACGCAACATCCACTCATTCTTAGAAACCCCACATTACGGGAATACATAAGTCCGCCCGTTAGAAATTGGGTGTCCTGTTTAGATGTCGAAACTTCTCTTCTAAATAGTTGCTTCGTTTATACAAGGGATTGATTCGTCCTTGTATGGAGTATTGCTATCACATTTGGGGTGGTTCCAGCTCTGTATCCTTACTTGACAGAGCTGAGTCAAAAGTAGTCAGACTTATAAACTGTCACAGTCTAACCTCCAAACTTGACCCTCTTGCCTTACGCCGCAATGTTGACCCACTTCCTCTATTCTATAGGTATTACTCTGGATTTTGCTCCTGAGAGCTGGCTGGTTGTGTGCCCCCATCACTAGCTAAACCACGCATTACTCGACAAGCTGCTGCGTCACACGATTATTGTGTTGCCATCGTGACGCAAAGTTGGGCTGTTTTGAAACCCCATTCTTTCCCTATAAGTCGAAGCTTAGGAACTCTATAACTTCTCAAGTCTTTCCCAATAACTGTGACCTGACACATTTAAGAAGACATGTCTTTCGTTTTCTCAAAACCTCGTAAATTCTTTCCCTTGCCTTTTTTTTCCGTTTCAAAATTCTATGTTTCAATTAAGAACCGGCCTTGATGTGGACTTTCGTCCGTGACTGAAAACTTCAACGTAAAAAAAAAATATTCATTAACACTGGAGCTCGTCTTTAGGAAGAAAATAATGACGCAGATAGTTTGCCACACTTCTGTATTTACAGAAAGACTTTAGAAAGGCTGAAGGAGGCAGGTGGAGACCTACCACGTGGAAGTACATTTCCAAGGAGGTAAGTAGAAATCTACCAGGTGAAAGAACAGAACTAGGAAGTCAAGTGGAGAGCTACCAGGTGGAAGAACAGGACCAAGGAGGCTGGTTGAGACCTAACATGTGGAAAGATACGTCGGAAGGGTAGATGGAGACTTGACAGGTGGAAAGACAGAAAAGGAGGCAGATGTAGACCGATGTAGGCAGATGTAGAAGAACAGGACCAAAGAGGCAGGTGAAGGTGTACCAGGTGGAAGGACAGGAGCAAGGAGGCAGGAGGAGACCAATCAGGTGGAAGAACAAGAGCAAGAGGTAGATGGAGATCTGTCAAGTGGAAGGACAATACCAAGAAGATAAGTGGAAGCTTACAAGGTGGATGGAACGAAAGCAAAATCTGTTATCAAAACCACCTGTTGACATTGCTACATTCAACTCCCATCATCCACCATCAGTGTCAATCACACCTAATGATGACTCAAGCACTAGGTAGAAGGGCACGACTCCCTATCTAAATATCATGAATCATGGCAGACCTCGGGTCAGGAGGTGGCCTGGGTACCAGACGGAAGGGCAAGAATTTGACCTCGCTTCTGCTTTCCTAAAGCGGTCCCATCCCATCGCAAGTGATCAGTCCAACAGCAATTGTATTTCTTTTTCTCTCTTAAATATCCGAGGCTTCAGTCACAAACATGTCTTCATCATAGCCGGGCCTTAAGTGTAATATGAAAAGATATATAAAATAAGGGACTGTTGAATGAAGTGGAGGACCTGCATTTTAAGAAGAAAAAGTCTTAGTGAAATCATGTAAGGGTAAAGAGTTGCCCAAGCATAGCGATGTAGGTAAAGAAACACGGGTCACAGCCATCCACCATTCTGAAGTTTCAATGTTGAGCGGCGCAAGGAAAGGAACAGCCATCATAACGTCTACCACGCTTGAACTGCCAACGGCAATAGAGCAACTATTTGATACAGTGGTTGTAAGTATTACATGTTGTATACAGTGGTTTATGAGTATTACGTGGTATATGCAGTGGCTTGTGACTATCACCTGATGTATCAAATGGTTTATTGCTGTAGTCTCATTATCTTCAAAATTGATATATCAAGCTAAAATACGTAGAACATTTTGTATGGGAATGGATGGGATAGAGAAAAGATAAACTTGCATTCTGATATCCGAATCAAAAGTTCTTGAAAACAAGATAACATATCAAAAGCTTTCAAAGATATATGGATGGTGAGCTCGAGAAATCAATCTGGTTAACAGATTCTCTGAATTTGAAGAAACAAAAGTCGATGCTGTTAAGAGGCGTCAACAATAGATCTTTTTTTTTCGCATTATTGTTCCCCATCACATGTAAAATTTTGCATATGGTTCTTCATATTGGTGAATCAAATATTTTGGTTAACATACACATTCTTTATAGCTTTCATAACCGTTTGTTCTACAGTAAGATACACAGTATATATCAGGGTAGTTCAGCCTTACCAGTCAGCAGGAGCGGATGATGTGTCATTGTAGCAGTGGTAGTCGACGGTCCTAAGGAGTGACGCAGCTTGTGATGACAGCGGGGACCTTCTGCCCGACGGCCGAGACCGCTGTGAAGGCTACACTTCAACAGTTATCAAGACTTCCTGAGGTTGGTGTTTGTTGAGTTATAGTATCTCTGAATTCTTCAGTTGAGGAATATCAGCTTTTAGGGCGTCCAGGCTCGCTCCACTGAGAGAAAGACGAGGTCTCGAACTGGGGTATTCGTCTTTGGTAAATGACCGCCAGACGGCTAGTTGTGGAGGTGGTAAGGATGATGGTCTCACCGGAAGTGAGAGACTAATATCTTTTCTGGGAGACTGCAGCAAGAGTCGCCCGTGAAAGAGAGAGAGCTTCTAGCTGAGCAAGGGGTCTCCTTGCTACTGGTTAGCCAACTTCGTGATGCGAGTCTGAAGTGAGATAGAGTCGACCTGATGCACGGCTTTTATACCCGGAGGTTTTTGCCCTGATGTCTGCAGATGGATGATGACCTCCAGGAACCATAAACATGTCGACCATCGTTCTCTTTAACATAGGGTTTACATTCAGAGGCATATAGCCAGCTAACTCCAAATGCATGATGTCCTTCGATCTCACATATTCCTACACATCATCAGGCAGTAAAGGATTTACCTTCAATCAGGAAATTGCTTTTAAGAAATATCCTCTCGGCTTGGGATATTGTATTTGATCATATGGTTCTACATATGACTCTCATGGATACAAATCATAATAACAGGGTGTAGTGGTTAACGTTCATAACCGTGGCGCATTCAGGGGCCTAACAGGGTTGACTGTATGTGTTCGAGTCCTGGTTCCCGGCAGTTAGTCCAAAGTCAACACAGCTATCTATCTACCCCTAAAGATTGGTCGATATATATATATACATATATACGATAGAGTTGATAGAGATGCTCTGTGGAAGGTATTAAGAATATATGGTGTGGGAGGAAAGTTGTTAGAAGCAGTGAAAAGTTTTTATCGAGGATGTAAGGCATGTGTACGTGTAGGAAGAGAGGAAAGTGATTGGTTCTCAGTGAATGTAGGTTTGCGGCAGGGGTGTGTGATGTCTCCATGGTTGTTTAATTTGTTTATGGATGGGGTTGTTAGGGAGGTAAATGCAAGAGTTTTGGAAAGAGGGGCAAGTATGAAGTCTGTTGGGGATGAGAGAGCTTGGGAAGTGAGTCAGTTGTTGTTCGCTGATGATACAGCGCTGGTGGCTGATTCATGTGAGAAACTGCAGAAGCTGGTGACTGAGTTTGGAAAAGTGTGTGGAAGAAGAAAGTTAAGAGTAAATGTGAATAAGAGCAAGGTTATTAGGTACAGTAGGGTTGAGGGTCAAGTCAATTGGGAGGTGAGTTTGAATGGAGAAAAACTGGAGGAAGTGAAGTGTTTTAGATATCTGGGAGTGGATTTGGCAGCGGATGGAACCATGGAAGCGGAAGTGGATCATAGGGTGGGGGAGGGGGCGAAAATCCTGGAAGCCTTGAAGAATGTGTGGAAGTCGAGAACATTATCTCGGAAAGCAAAAATGGGTATGTTTGAAGGAATAGTGGTTCCAACAATGTTGTATGGTTGCGAGGCGTGGGCTATGGATAGAGTGGTGCGCAGGAGGATGGATGTGCTGGAAATGAGATGTTTGAGGACAATGTGTGGTGTGAGGTGGTTTGATCGAGTGAGTAACGTAAGGATAAGAGAGATGTGTGGAAATAAAAAGAGCATGGTTGAGAGAGCAGAAGAGGGTGTTTTGAAGTGGTTTGGGCACATGGAGAGGATGAGTGAGGAAAGATTGACCAATAGGATATATGTGTCGGAGGTGGAGGGAACGAGGAGAAGAGGGAGACCAAATTGGAGGTGGAAAGATGGAGTGAAAAAGATTTTGTGTGATCGGGGCCTGAACATGCAGGAGGGTGAAAGGAGGGCAAGGAATAGAGTGAATTGGAGCGGTGTGGTATACCGGGGTTGACGTGCTGTCAGTGTATTGAAGCAGGGCATGTGAAGCGTCTGGGGTAAACCATGGAAAGCTGTGTAGGTATGTATATTTGCGTGTGTGGACGTATGTATATACATGTGTATGGGGGGGGGTTGGGCCTTTTCTTTCGTCTGTTTCCTTGCGCTACCTCGCAAACGCGGGAGACAGCGACAAAGTATAAAAAAAAATATATATATATATATATATATATATATATATATATATATATATATATATATATATATATATATATATATATATATTTTTTTTTTTTTTTATTTTTATTATACTTTGTCGCTGTCTCCCGCGTTTGCGAGGTAGCGCAAGGAAACAGACGAAAGAAATGGCCCAACCCACCCCCATACACATGTATATACATACGTCCACACACGCAAATATACATACCTACACAGCTTTCCATGGTTTACCCCAGACGCTTCACATGCCCTGATTCAATCCACTGACAGCACGTCAACCCCGGTATACCACATCGCTCCAATTCACTCTAGTCCTTGCCCTCCTTTCACCCTCCTGTATGTTCAGGCCCCGATCACACAAAATCTTTTTCACTTCATCTTTCCACCTCCAATTTGGTCTCCCTCTTCTCCTCGTTCCCTCCACCTCCGACACATATATCCACTTGGTCAATCTTTCCTCACTCATTCTCTCCATGTGCCCAAACCACTTCAAAACACCCTCTTCTGCTCTCTCAACCACGCTCTTTTTATTTCCACACATCTCTCTTACCCTTACGTTACTCACTCGATCAAACCACCTCACACTCACTCGATCAAACCACCTCACACCACACATTGTCCTCAAACATCTCATTTCCAGCAAATCCATACTCCTGCGCACCACTCTATCCATAGCGCACGTCTCGCAACCATACAGCATTGTTGGAACCACTATTCCTTCAAACATACCCATTTTTGCTTTCCGAGATAATGTTCTCGACTTCCACACATTCTTCAAGGCTCCCAGAATTTTCGCCCCCTCCCCCATCCTATGATCCACTTCCGCTTCCATGGTTCCATCCGCTGCCAGATCCACTCCCAGATATCTAAAACACTTTACTTCCTCCAGTTTTTCTCCATTCAAACTCACCTCCCAATTGACTTGACCCTCAACCCTACTGTACCTAATAACCTTGCTCTTATTCACATTTACTCTCAACTTTCTTCTTTAACACACTTTACCAAACTCAGTCACCAGCTTCTGCAGTTTCTCACATGAATCAGCAACCAGCGCTGTATCATCAGCGAACAACAACTGACTCACTTCCCAAGCTCGCTCATCCCCAACAGACTTCATACTTGCCCCTCTTTCCAAAACTCTTGCATTCACCTCCCTAACAACCCCATCCATATACATATATATATATATATATATATATATATATATATATATATATATATATATATATATATATATATATATATATATATATATATATATATATATATATACATATATTTATTAAATTGGTTGGTTTTTTGTAGATGCTAAACTTAAACTTGTCTCCTTGTCTATGGATCATGCAATCTAAAAATGGTAAAATACCATTATTTTCATTTTTACAGTAAATTTTATGGAAGGTACTAAATTGTTAAGTAAGGGGAGAAATATTTGTAGGTTTTCATTTGTTGGCCAAACACACAGAACATCATCTACATACCTAAACCAAATTGCATTAGAAGGTAAGATATCCTATAGTAATTTTGTTTCAAAAAATTCCATATAAAGATTACTTAGTACAGGTGAAAGAGGGTTACCCATTGCCATACCAAATATTTGAGCATAATAATCTCCATTAAATTGAAATACACGGTCTTTTAAAAATAATTTTATCAGTTCAATGAAAAAAGACTTTGAAACAGGTAAATGAATATCATCCAAGACATCAAATAAATATTCTAAAATGTCATCAACTGGAACTTTAGTGAAAAGTGAGGGAACATCAAAGCTAACTAGTTTGAAATCAAAATTAATATTGATATTGTTTAGCTTGTTGACTAAATCTACATTGTTCATGATGTTAGAATTTGATCTTTCATTGATAAATCCCTTAAGATCATTCATTGATAAATCCCTTAAGTTACCAAAGAAATCATTTTATAGAGTTGAGCCCAAACCTCCCATTGAAACCAAGAATCTGTTAGTTCTCCCTTTTAATAATAATTTCATTCCCATGTTGCTTAAATCCTTTAATGTAAATGTTGCCTTTAGCAACAATGATACTATAAAGAAAATGTTAATCAGGAATTCACCAGAAAATTCTCTTGGTTGCATCTATAAAGTTCCTTGTGGAAATTGTGATAAATCTTATGTTGGTCAGACTGGTAAGAATCTTTCTGTTAGACTTAAGCAACATAGATATAGTATAAGAACGGGACAAGAATCAAATGCCTTGTTTAATCATGTTTAAAACTATGATCATTGTACTGACTGGAGTAACGCCATCTCAGTTGTTAACTCTAACTCTATTTCCAAGAGAAATATCATTGAATCTTCTATTATTAAATAAACAAAGAATTATAATCTTAATATTATTGTTGGTTTGTACAAATTAGATAACTTTATTGTTGATAAGGTTCGTAAAATAATAAGTTTATGAACGTTTGTTGTATGTTTTGGACAATCACATGTTTACCAAATAGCGTCCTAGCTTCGTCTCTACTGTGTATATCAACTGACTGTTATATTTCTCTCTTTTGTCTCCCCTGATGATGTGATTATTACACGAAAGTGCACTTGGGAGCTTTTCGTGTTGCATTTTCCCCTTGGACTCATAGGAATCTCTTGATCACGCGCAAAATTGTGATCCTTTCCAATTTATATATACATATATATATATATATATATATATATATATATATATATATATATATATATATATATATATATATATATATATATATATATATATATATATATATATATATATATATATATATATATATAAGGGAAGGGAGCGGGGGGACTGGAAATCCTCCCCTCTCGTTTTTTTTCTTTTTTTTTTTTTTAATTTTCCAAAAGAAGGAACAGAGAAGAGGGCCAGGTGAGGATATTCCCTCAAAGGCCGAGTCCACTGTTCTTAACGCTACCTCGCTATCGCGGGAAATAGCGAATAGTATGAAAAAAAAAAAAAAAAAATATATATATATATATATATATATATATATATATATATATATATATATATATATATATTTCTTTTTTTTATTTAAAAGAGCGTGGTTGAAAGAGCAGAAGAGGGTGTTTTGAAATGGTTTGAGCACATGGAGAGAATGAGTGAGGAAAGATTGACCAAGAGGATATATGTGTCGGAGGTGGAGGGAACGAAGAGAAGTGGGAGACCAAATTGGAGGTGGAAAGATGGAGTGAAAAAGATTTTGTGTGATCGGGGCCTGAACATGCAGGAGGGTGAAAGGAGGGCAAGGAATAGAGTGAATTGGATCGATGTGGTATACTGGGGTTGACGTGCTGTCAGTGGATTGAATCAGGGCATGTAAAGCGTCTGGGGTAAACCATGGAAAGCTGTGCAGGTATATATATTTGCGTGTGTGGACGTATGTATATACATGTGTATGGGGGTGGGTTGGACAATTTCTTTCGTCTGTTTCCTTCCGCTTCCTCGCAAACGCGGGAGACAGGGACAAAGCAAAAAAAAAGAAAAAAAAAAAAAGAAAAAAAAAATATATATATATATATATATATATATATATATATATATATATATATATATATATATATATATATATATATATATATATATATATATATATATATATATATATATATATACATATATATATATACATATATACATATATATATATACATATATATATATATAAATATATATATATATATATATATATATATATATATATATATATGTATATATATATATATATATATATATATATATATATATATATATATATATATATATATATATATATATATATATATGATCGAAGGATCAGATTGGGGTGTCTAAATGTGTGTGGATGTAACCAAGATGAGAAAAAAGGAGAGGTAGGTAGTATGTTTGAGGAAAGGAACCTGGATGTTTTGGCTCTGAGTGAAACGAAGCTCAAGGGTAAAGGGGAAGAGTTGTTTGGGAATGTCTGGGGAGTAAAGTCAGGGGTTAGTGAGAGGACAAGAGCAATGGAAGGAGTAGCATTACTCCTGAAACAGGAGTGGGGGGATTATGTGATAGAGTATAAGAAAGTAAACTCTAGATTGATATGGGTAAAACTGAAAGTAGATGGAGAGAGATGGGTGATTATTGGTGCATATGCACCTGGGCATGAGAAGAAAGATCATGAGAGGCAAGTGTTTTGGGAGCGACTGAGTGACTGTGTTAGTTGTTTTGATGCACGAGACCGGGTTATGGTGATGGGTGATTTGAATGCAAAGGTGAGTAATGTGTCAGTTGAGGAAATAATTAGTATACATGGGTTGTTCAGTGATGGAAATATAAATGGTCAAGAGCTTCAATATTTTTTTGCTGAAAAAGGACTGGTGATAGGGAGTACCGGGTGTAAAAAGAGAGATATACATAAGTATATGTATGTAAGGAGAGATGGCCAGATAGCGTTATTGCATTACGTGTTAATTGATAGGCGCGCGAAAGAGAGACTTTTGAAATGTTAATCTGCTGATGGGTGCAACTGGAGAGATGTCTGATCATTATCTTGTGTAAGCGAAGGTGAAGATTTGTAGAGGTTTTCAGAAAAGAAGAGAGAATGTTCAGGTGAAAAGAGTGGTGATAGTAAGTGAGCTTGGGAAGGAGACTTGTGTGAGGAAGTACCAGGAGAGACTGAGTACAATATGGAAAAAGCTGAGAACAAAGGACGTAAGGGGAGTGGGGGAGGAATGGGATGTATTTAGGGAATCAGTGATGGCTTGCGCAAAAGATGCTTGTGGCATGAGAAGCGTGGGAGTTGGGCAGATTAGAAAGGGTAGTGAGTGGTGGGATGAAGAAGTAAGATTATTAGTGAAAGAGAAGAGAGAGGCATTTGGACGATTTTTGCATGGAAATAATGCAAATGAGTGGGAGATGTATAAAAGAAAGAGGCAGGAGGTCAAGAGAAAGGTGCAAGAAGTGAGGAAGAGTACAAATGAGAGTTAGGCTGAGAGAGTATCATTATGTTTTAGGAAGAATAAAAAGATGTTTTGGAAGGAGGTAAATAAAGTGCGTAAGACAAGGGAACAAAGGGGAACTTCAGTGAAGGGGGCTAATGGGGAGGTGATAACAAGTAGTGGTGATGTGAGAAGATGGAGTGAGTATTTTGAAGGTTTGTTGAATGTGTTTGATGATAGAGTGGCAGATATAGGGTGTTTTAGTCGGGGTGGTGTGCAAAGTGAGAGGGTTAGGGAAAATGATTTGGTAAACAGAGAAGATGTAGTAAAAGCTTTGCGGAAGATGAAAGCCGGCAAGGCAGCGGGTTTGGATGGTATTGCAGTGGAATTTATTAAAAAAAGGGGGTGACTGTATTGTTGACTTGTTGGTAAGGTTCTTTTATGTATGTATGACTCATGGTGAGGTGCCTGAGGATTGGCGTAATATTGCATAGTGCCTTTGTACAAAGGTATAGGGAATAAAAGTGAGTGCTCAAATTACAGAGGGATAAGTCTGTTATGTATTCCTGGGAAATTATATGGGAGGGTATTGATTGAGAGGGTGAAGCCATATACAGAGCATAAGATTGGGGAAGAGCAGTGTGGGTTCAAAAGTGGTAGAGGATGTATGGATCAGGTGTTTGCTTCGAAGAAGGT